>NC_051164.1:57903928-57942009 GCF_013339745.2 Dermacentor silvarum
CTTTTGCCACATCTGCCCTTGCGCCAATAAACCACAATAATCATCATCATCATCAATAAATATGCATTCCCACCTATCTGCGTTCTTCGGCATTCGTGGTTTCCCATCGGTGCGGTCTTACAGGTCGTGATGAGAAACTCAAAATGCGCAGGAGGTCCCGCTTGTCTTTCGCTGTTGTAATCTGCAGCGAATACCTGTTGTGCTTAAGGGCAGTCATCCAGCATTTGCATATTTCTTCACGGTGCACTAGTTGTGCGCTGACTACTTCTTCGCGACCCAACACGCAAAACGCGAGTACTAACTAAACACATCATAGTGATCTTGCAGTTGTCTTATTAATGTTGACGATGCTGTTTTTTATTTTACTCTCTAGGAGAATTGGTTTAGCCGCTTGTAACAAGTATCGACAACGTTTTGGGGTGGATACAGATAGCCCAGATGTTTCTATAATGTAGAGTGCAGAAAGCCGCATACGATTTGGTGAATAACACAGCGAGCAGTGCCCAAAGCTTTAAAAGAAGACAGGTTCCTAAGCAGCCTATAAACCTATCTAATATTTGCTTTAAGCTCGTAACACGAACATTGGGCTACTTGCCTGCGGTCAGGTCATAACTTCCTATTTTGCATCTTATAGCGCATGAGAAAGTATTGTTCCTTTCGTACTAACCTTACATGTATATAAATTCTTCGAAACCACTAGCCCAACAGCATGAAATTTTTCTGCGAACATTATTTAGCATTTTCATTACAGGAACTTCAGGCTCTTTTCCACGTTAGCTGAACATGACATGACGGCGTTGATGTTAGTATCCGAACTTCTCATCCTTTTGCATGTGGAACGACCATCCATGGGTGGAGAGATGGCTGCAACGCGTTTCAAAGTCTACTTTAAGTGCTTCATTTCTGGGATCGCGTAAAACATGCTTGAAGTTGTAGGAACAAGAATCGGACGACTAAGACCATGGATCCGGCGTATTTTTTACAGCGAAGCTCTTAAGGGCTCGCTCTTCGATGGCCGCGTCCGGATGTAGAAAAAAAAAAAACTCTCATTGGCCGCGTGCTGTAAGTGCGAGTGAAAGCGCGCGAGGGCGAGAGACGCGCGCTTTCACGGCGAGCCAACGCATGGCGGAGAGCAAACGCGACTTCCCAGTCGAAGGTGAGCGGTGGGCGAAGAGGGCATCGAGGCACCCTAGACTGTGCGTGTGCGTGCCCGCTTTCCCACTGCGGCGTATGCGCGCAGCCCTGCCGGCCTCTGCCACAGCTTGCAGCGCAAGTTAAGTGTGAGTAACCCCAGCTAAAGATAAATTGTGACTGTTCTAAATTTCGCGTCAAATAAAGTGAATCTCAGAAATGTTATCGCTTGTAAATCCATTTTGACGCGAGTCAATCGCCTTTAGTCATTGTTTGTTCTCTAACGCTACTGCGATCTAGTTGAAGTAGAGCTTGTGGGTGTTCGAAAACGTTGTTCGCTAACAGAATGAGTTATGTTCTTCTGGTGTAGCGGACGAACTGCTGTAAGGTATTTTATAGGACTGCTTAACTTACTCGGCCCGCACCAACCTTCTTTTGTATATTTTAGCGTTTGGCATAGGACCAACTTTTTTTGCGTAAAAAAAGAAACATTACCGCTCTTCTCTGCACTACAAGAATAGATCTACGGCCGCTTGTCCTCTCTAGAATGGGAGTTTCCTGGAATACTTGATAGGCCTGATGTGTCAGAAGTATGGTGTAGTTATCTCAATTAAGACCAATTTTCTTTTAAACGATTCGCAGCGATGGAATGAACAAAAATTGTATTACTGCCTTGTATCACAAAAGGAAACTCCCCAAGATATGGTTTTCTCGGTGGCATATGCATATGTTCAATAATGAATGACCGCACTCCTCGCCCTGGTGATTTCATTCGTTGATTAACGCTTCGATTCGATGGTCAATTTATCTCACGTCGTGTTAATGCGGGCGCCTAGTTGATGACCCGGGATCATTTGCGAGGAGTGGAGTTTTTCCTAACAAGCGAGAAACCTTTTGAAATGTCGCTGTTCTTTTGATGTCTCTACGCAATAAAAATGAATAAATGTGGTAGGTCTGCAAAGAAACAAAACGAGCCTTCGTCAATTTATTTTTATATTCCTTGCCGGCTTTTGCATGAGAAAAAGTAGGCATTTCTGCCTACTAATGGCAGAAATAAACTAAATGGATTTCTCCTCCTTGTTAGCGGAGATTTTATCTACAACAGTTGTCCATCATAATTTAGAACGGTGGCCTAAGCTACTGACACTCATTTCACCATTATCGCTTCCACTATATTATTTTGTTTCTAGCGCTAAAGTGCTTCGTCATTTTATATTCTTACAGTCGTGATGCCAGCAGCAGTTCTGTAGCAAAAGTGAAAGCAAAAGAAAGACATTTTGCTAATTGTGGGCGTATCGCATTAGGCGTTATGCTTGACATGAGTGTTCAAAGGACACTATAGACGAGCGCATAAGGACAGTTGTAGGCGTACCCTGCTGCAAGCAGCTTTCTGTTTTCAGTCAATTTCTACGAACGAGCTGCCCAAGCCAATATAGACATACTTTCTTCCCCTCTAATTAGCAATCTACAACTGAGGCTTCAATGAGGCATAGTACCGTAATTTTCTTCTATCGTTGTTACATGTGGAACGCCATGCGTGCCTAATTTTTTAGCTTTAATCAACTGCAAAGCAAATTAAGAGAATCACGCTCCATTCCACTGCTGTGAAGGTCGATTAACAGCGAAGCAGTTTAGCAGACGACATAGAGGTGACACAGAATTTAGATCAAATGTGTGACCTAATTTCATTTCTCTTGAGCGGCGACGGCGGTCATCCCGAAGAAAGGCACAAGCACGTACACTTTTATTTTGATTGGTGGTCTTGATCGGCGGAATGTAATCGCGTGGAACACTACCGCGACCTCGGTGAGCCGGCGAAAACTAGAAACGGGCAACGGGACCGCAACGCCAGGAGAGCGGAAGGAAACTAGGCACACAAGCGCTTAGAACGACGGCAAAGAGAGGGCGTTTCGAGGGTTCACATGGCCGACGCGGGTCGCAGAGTGGCAAGTCTTTGATACACCCTTATTGTCTACCTGAGAGCCTACTGATTTTGTCGATGGAGCCTATTTTTAACTAATCTACTGATTGGTATTGCATCAAATTCGGGAGCTGAGTTTTTGTATACGCAGATCTGTTGACCGACACGAAAAATTCATAGAACCCTTGCCAGACAGCTTCGCTGCAGAAGCTTTTTGCCTACGTTGATGCTTTCATGTCAAGCCGCATGAGCCAAAGCGGTTCTGGCAATCTTAGTGCGCTCTTATTTTCATGTAAATCCGTTATAGAAACCGTATTTACATGTATATAACTAGCAATAAAGGTTTCCAGCCTGATAACACGCCTCGCGTTATATTCGGTTTCATCTTATGTATAATTGTGATATATTTTATTTTCCCGGAGAGACGGAGAGTCTTCCCTCATGTTATAGTTGTGGTCGCGTTATTTACGTGCAAGTAAGGAACATTGCTTTTGTTGTATCTTGCTGTAATTTACTTTTCATCGTTATTTTCAAATCTCCAATTAATCTTCGGGGAATATCATATTCTTTCTGCTACTGAGGCATATTGATTGCGGGTACGCTAATGCATAGCCGCTGGTGTTTTATAAACCACTTTAAAATAATTGGCTGTTAGTTTATTTATGCAATTTTGTCTTGTGCAAATTTAAACGAGGTGTTGGTGCCTTTATGTCTCCACGGCTTGTCTTTATTAAAGCACAAATAAAATAAAGAACAATCTGGAAGAAAACATGAAACCTTTTTTTTTCATTTTTCGTTGTTGCTCTGACACTCTATATTTTTGGTTGGGTGCAGGAAGTATAAATGTGTAAGTGGCTGAGCCTCTACTAGCATTAGGTATTCCTTCGATCTGGACCTTGCAATACGGTGCCATGTGCACTCGATTAGGGGATGAACACCTTCGTACCAGTTATATCGTTGTTCATTATTATACGAAAGGATAAGTACAGTCAACACGTGTAATGCCACAGTGGTGGTAGCATATTCAATGTGGCCTGGTGAAAAAAACAAAAAAAAACACTCGCAAACCGCAAGAAAAATATGGTGGCTGACGTATCTTTGTAGCTCCGGCGATAGTTCATCCTCACGCCAATAATTTTGAGAGTGGCAATTAATAAATTCAGTGCAACATCTGCTTGTGCTCCAAACGCGAATATATCAGGGACAAATAGGAGAGCCATATATCGCTTTTCTTTTTATACAACTGTTTATGGGATTTTTTATTGTACGTGTTTTGTTCAGTTTGACAAAACTATAATCATTATTCATTAATTAGTCTTCCAAGTACAGTAAATGTTTCTTTTACATTTTGTAATTCACATTAGCACATGAAACGCCAAAGAGTATCCATGCAGGGCATGAACACAAGGAAATAAAGTATTTAACTTTTTCTTGAGTCCTAAAGTTTGCCGATAAGCTTCCTGGTTGCCTAGACGGCAAGCCAACAGCCGAAATCATGACAGTCTTACTTTTGCATGTTACCTTTTTTTTTTTTCTCGGATCTAGGAATGATCGCAAACTCCCAACCTTTCTCTCTTTTCCCCCTCGGCCACAGTCGATGAAATCGCTTGCTGCATTTGAACGCTTAGCGTTTAAGGAGGCAAGACGCCTTCGTCACTTCTGCGTTCTTTTTTATTCCCTCGTCGTCAACGCCCTCCATGGCCCCCGGTTTACATTTTTTTTTCAATATCCGTCTAGTTCTGTCTGGTACCACTCGACGTCAAATCTCGCCGCGTTGAACTTTCTTTGACTTCGGGGCATTTGTAAAAAGTGGGATATAAAAAACAGGAGTGATTTGGTGGATCGAATGGCAGCTCAAAAAACTCTTGTTTGCGCTCAATGACAGAAGTCGCGGACAAGTTTCAAAGTGCATGATTTTTTGTTGATGAGTTTATTACCTTGTATTAAGCTTTTCGGTGTAGCAGAATTGACTTTAGTTGAGTTTCGCTATTTTCTTACGAATTATTTTTATTTAAGGGTATAGAAACCAAAAATAATTAATGTGTGGCTAAGCGCACCTTAGACCGATCGTAGGGCAACTTGTGGAGCTGTGTTTTTCATCAGAGTTCTGGTGATCTCGTTGGTGCATTTTTTGTTTTGGCTACTTTTTTTAAAACTATTTGTGAGGTGTTCGTATAGCTTGCAATTTAAGTTTGGTTTGCAAGCTCTATGACTGACTACGAAGTTTCTGTAGGCGTACCATGTAAACATGCCAAAGGATTGTACCTAGGCATAAATTCCGGTATATGTACGGCTTGACAGACTGAGAAATGGATGAACTGCTGGAAGAAGAATAAATGGATGGTTGTAAGGTTTTCACTTGCAATTTTCGTGAGAAAACCTGCTGCTTCACATGGTAAGCTATGCGCATGGCGTAAATTTCATTCGTCCATCGCGTTCGTAATCGGGCAGATGATGAAACGTGCAACATCAAACGCTGGTCAGCCTTTAATCAAGAGACACACCAGGCGTCCCGGTTATTTCTTTTGTGACAATATGTGCCTGAACACAGTGCGCAAACTATTGCCTCGGTGATATTTATTGATTTATTATTTTCAATTAGTTCCAATTGCAGGAAGTACAAAACAACACAAGTGCACAATTACACATATAAAAGGTGTCAACATGCGGTTACAGATATTGTTCAATATTATTCGGAGTTGATAAGAGCAAGAGAGACGTGAAAATAATACAAAGAGACACCAACCCCATAATGATCACATATTCTATAAAGTATACTAGAATTATACTAGTACACGATAAACGTGCACAATATTTTAACTGTGGGTGGTACGTATGTGATTTTTAGTAATGTTAATAAGGTATTCAAATTGTTCTTGTAATCTATTCTATTCTCTAAGTACATGCGGGACGAAAGAATAGTTTAAACATGTCGTGCTGAAACGGTATTCTTGTTAGGTTAGTAGATGGTTATGGCGTGATGGCCTAGTTTCAGCTTTAGTTGCAAACCTTGAACTGTCGATCTAAGGCTGTTGATGAAGAAGTCGGAATAGCACTTTTTGGCATGCGAGTTCAGCGCAACTGCATGATGTTAGAAGTCCAGATCTTTCAATTCATTCTGAGGGTGATTCGAATAAGCCCTATTTGTTGAGGACAAGCCTAACAGCTTTTCCTTGCACACCTTCTAGCTTGTTAAATAACTTATTTGTGGCCGGGCACCAAAGTACGTTCACATATTCGAGTGTAGGTCGAATAACGGTATTGTAGGCTAAGAGGTTTGTTTCAGGTGGTCTAGATTGGAGTCGCCTTTTACGGAAGAGTAATCTTTTTAAAGGGGCCGATGTAAAATAGTTGACGTGGGACATGGTGTCCCATCCAATGTACAATGTTCAATTGTATTTTGAAATCACTAAACAATGTACTTGGGCTGCTTGGTTGTAGTTAGTTGCGTGTCACCAATGGTGTAGGACAAATTTGACATGTTTACGTGCTATTCTTAGCGAAGCTAATTTTCTTACAATTATTGACATGTGCCATTTCGTGCACCATTCTGACACTGATATTAGGGCATTGTTGTGGACAGTGTTATCGGAACAAGCTTTAATTTCTTTATAAATAATGCAATCATCAGCAAAAAACTTTATTTTCTACAATAAGCAATAAGATAGGAGCCCAGACGCTGCCCTGCGGTACTAATTATGTAACATCAGTTACTTCCGATTCTTGCTGATTTCTATTTACAAAATGTGTCCGATTAGTTAAGTACACGCTAATACAGTCTGTAACTGGTCCTTTACCTATTGTCGCCTGCAATTTGATTGCTGATAATTTGTCTCCTGATAGGCCATTTCGGTTTGTAGCATTTGCAGTCACTGCAGCAACTTGTCCATGATCACGCGTCAGCCTTCACTTACTCATGACTTTGAGACACATCATGTTGCTATGTCAGCTTAGCTCCCTTGATCTCAGCCACATCACCCATTCTAAGCTCCCATACCCGCAATAGCAAAAGTACTCACACGACAATCAATCTAATAAATAGCGTTATAGAGAAAACGAGTGACTGTCATTTTTTAATGAATACGCGGAGCTTATCACATCAATTTCGTTTTGGTAGTGACGTCTGCACACTAAGCGTTATATCGCGATTGCTTTGGAAAAATAAAATTTCTTTGCCATGTGTCAGCAATTTATTTCTAGACATCTTAATGGATTGAAAGCCTTAAGTTAAAGCATGTTGCGATATTCTTGATAACTTTCTTTCTACGTCAACGATAAATAAGAACGCTTCCAACGCTTTCAAGCAATGGTTAAATACACAGCTCGTATTCTTCATTAAATCTTTTATTCTATAACGTATTTCTTCAGTAGACTTCGTAAAATAATTGGAACAGAAAGCTACAGGTAATAAACCAGTCTTCGGTAAAGTATTTTTCCTAGATGATCCAAACCATGACGGTTAAGGTTGACACTTTTAGACACTCTTTGATAAATTGTGGATAATTTGTACCTCTACAGTGCTCTTCTGTATGTTTTTTCTATCTTTTTATTATGCACTAACGATACAGGGCTTCCTCATCAAACTATGCTGATTTCAAAATGAAAATTTTTTTAATGATACACAAGAACCTGCGGTTTGTGGCATCATGTGAAGCTATACCAATAGTTTTTTTTTTCTAAACGATTCCTCTTTACGGTGTCCGCATGAAACCTGCCCTATTTCGAAATGAAAAAAGCAACTATGAAACCTAATTAAGCTTTCATAATGTTTAATAATCCTTAATGAGCTTAGGTCAGCTCCATTCGGTAGAAATTCACCTGGAAAATTTCGTTGGACAACCATGCGGGACTTCGTTTCCGCATGCCACACCACACATTGCGCCCTCTTTTGAGGTGCTCTCATTTTTGGTATTTAGTCAGCACCTGAAACGAAACAAGAGCAATCATTTCGAAAAAAATAACATAAAATTTCTGAATCGCTTTGCATGATGCCGAAAACCGCAGGTTTCTATGCATCATTCTTTTTTTTTTCATTATGAAATCAGGGAGGTTCCACGTGGACACCCTGTATATTTATACATTGTAAAATTAACAATACTCGCTAAGAAATGTACAAAGCATCAATCAGTCGCAGTTGGAGCATTTATGTGTGCAACTTTGCTAGTATTGTCCAGTGGTTGGAATGCCTAATAAATATGCCTCTGCATATTTATTATGGCGCTATTATAGTTTAGCACGCGGAGTATTTCTAAACACGACCACTTCGAGATTGCTTCATCACGGTTGACGGGTCGACGTTCGACGCGGCGCGTTCCGTTAGCAATGCCGAACGAATCATTATTCCTTCGTCATACGGCTTTCAAAGGATCACTAAGGTGTTCATATGCTTTGAGCCAGTCAGGCAGTTCTCTGTATAAAAACACAAGGCAGAAACCATCCTTGATGACTGTCATTCCTGAAAGGTACAGATGACGCATGTGTGTGCGAAAAGTGGCAACGAGGGTATGATGGCGATGGTGTGATTGTGGCGGCGCTATACTTCGTGATGCCCGTGCGGGAGCAACACCACCTACAGATAGCACAGGCCTACGCACTCCGATCCATGACGTCATGCTAACTGGCCCGAAATTTCATTGCCAAGGCTAGCGTGATGAAAGCGGTGACGTAAAAATCACTGTTGCTTACGCGGGAGCATCCCCATTAGATTCTATGGCAGTCGGGCCAGCTAGCATGACGTCGTGGATCGGAGTGCGTAGGCCTTGTGTTATCTATAGGTGGTGTTGGCTGGAGTAACGGCGATGGGATGAAGATAATAAATTGATTAGAATTGCATGACGAAGAGGGTGTGATGACAACGGTATAGGACTGTTCATGACAAAGGCATAGCGTCTGTTCAATAACGACTGCGGCAAAACGAAAAAGGCACGCGACTTGTCGCGCGTCTGGCTGCTCGAGGCACATTGCGTTTATTCGCGGGCTTCTTTCGCGCTCGGGAAAAACACTTTTATGTTGCGCGTATTGAGAAACATAAAGCTGTATCGAGAGTTCTTCATGTTGATCTGCAATTTTCTCATTTACACTTTTCATCTAATTATAGTATTTGAGAAGTTGAATAATTATTTAAGACTTAATATCTAATTAGGCGTAATTCAAGAAAAATAATCTGAGTATCTCCATGCGACGGCAAGCAACATTACCTTGGTTCTGTCCAGCTACGTTGCATTCGCATATTTTAAATCTTAGTGGTGATAGTCGGGGCATCCTCCATATAAAGGTGAAGAGGAACCAAGGAGGCCCAGTTTTGTTAGTCGCACTCCAATGAAGCGAACATACAATGAAACCAAAGAAAGCAGTGGTTCATAGCTGGAATATATTTGATATGTAGAGATGATAAATTAAAGGTAAATAAAAGTGACGGAAAGGCTGCTTGCTGCAAATGGCATCCGAGCCCACGTGTTCGCATTACGCCTGCCATGCTCCTACTAACGGAGGTACCGCGGCGCTGTTTTTATATTCACTCTCTTTGGTATGAAATGTGTACTAGATATAGCCCTAATAGTATTAGCCAGTACAACATCTGGCTGCAAAAAATGTTCTTCATCCGCCGCAATGGCCGTGAGTTATTGGTGAGCTCTTTCTACAGGCGACGGGACAAGTTTGCATGGCAGTGCTGAAGGACCCCATGGTGACCTGCGTATTGACGCAACAGGTGAATGTGAGAGCAGTATTCCTGTAGGAATCATAGCTGTGTATGGGTTACGCGTTGCAACGCGCCTAACCTGGTTACGTCTGAACAAGTTGCCAGGCATGCTCAGCAGCATTATCGAAACGGAAATGCTCGGAAACCGTACGCAAGGAAAGAAAGAGAGCTGCTGCGGGCAGTTTTACGCCGCCGCTGGCAGGCGTTGGAGTTCGCTATATGCAATGCCAAGTTCGTTTTCAGGTAAATTTGTTTTGTAGAAACGCCTCTAATGAAGTTTTGCGAGTTCAATATAAAGGATAATTTGCTGTTCAAGCGCTATTTATCATCGAGTTTGTATATATAAATATGTTGCTCTGGACAGTGAGTTCGGAAAGGAGTTTAAGGCATCTTGACAAGGCGTATTTACATACCTGGCCACCGTTTTTTCTAATTTCGGTATTACTTACTTTTGGAGGCCAGTAAGCTGGCGTGCTTACTCTAGTTTCATTCGGTAAATTAAGCACCATGTTTGCTCAGGCAAAGTAACAACAGGATGTTGCTGTCTGGTAGGTGTAACTCAGAAAGCTTTACAAACAGAATGGTGTCGGAAAGAACATCAGAACAAGGTATGTGCTCGCAGGCGAGAACAAACAACGGCATGCTCTATACACACAGGAAGAAAAAAAAAAGGGACAGGAAGATAGGGGTGTTGATTGCATTTGCCGTGAGGAGTTTCTGCACAACGTTGAACGAAACAAGGGACAATGATTGTAAATCAGCCGGCTATATAAGACGGTGACAAGGGTGGCGCATGTTACCCTTGCATATTCTGCTTCAAACGATAAGGGCTGTTCGTGTAGCGTGCACCAGATGGTGCTCTTCTGAGTCGCGCCCTCTTATAGCTTTCTCTTCATGTAGGGGAAGGTTGTTTGTTTTTGTCATTGTGAAAAAAAATTGTCGCGTAGAGCACTCACTCTCTCTATTGCTTTATGTTCCTGGGCCAGCCATCGAACAAGAATATGCAAAACACAAAATGGTCGATAGCCGGGCTTTCACATATGGTGACACAACATGGCAAGCACAGGACAAGCAATGGAGCTGCAACTGCTGGTGGTTTCTTTTATCTAATGTTTATTGCGTAGTGCCGAATGATTTAAGCCATACAACTGTAAAAAAAAAACAAAAATTACGTCTAAGGCTAATAGAGGCCATTGCATTTGCAAGTGTAGAACACGGAACTAAAAGTGCATTTGTACACCCCCGCAGGGGCGTCTGCGTCAGCAGGCGTTTGGTGTGTTGCGACACCACGGACCCTAGCACATGGGGGTTGGCCCCTCCCGCGTGTAGCCGTGCGCGGCTTAGCCGTGTCCGGGGAAAAGAGGATCCTGGGGGTTGAGCCGATGCCGGGTGTTCGGACCTTCATGGCCCCTCGGCGGAGGCAACACGCCTCTTTGGCCTCCGCTTCACGTAGACGGCACCCCCGGACTGACCCACCCGGGGGAAATCGGTGGTCGCCTTTTCCTGTCCCCCTCTCCGATCTTTCTCTGCTCTATTTTTCTGTCTTCACTGTCCTGTCATCTCTTCTCTTCTGTTACTTCCTCAATTTCCATAGGCGGCTTGGGTTAACCTTGTGTAGGTGCCCTCCCTTGGGTTTATATATAAGGTTATAGCGGCAATGTACGGCTGGCGCCTGCAGCCTTACACGTTAAGTGCTGCAGCGTCCCCTTGTTGGACTCCGTGGTGGGTGGCTGCCATTGCTGCCGAAATACACCAAACTGCTATGGGAACACCCGCTTTTCCCCGACTTCTTGATCGTCTCCCTCAGAAGAGGGGACGCACCGATGAGATTCTGAACTTGTTCACCAGACCAAAAGACATTTTCCCCCGATTCCAAGTAGTACATAGTGAAAGAACCGAAAAACTAGCAAGAACCATATCCCCATTTGTAGTTGCAAAAAGCTTGACCAACACGCTAGGTCCTGGCTACAAAGTCACCAAAATGCCAAGCGGGGATCTTCTGCTTGAGCTACGGGATAAGGAGCAATACAACAGACTCGGCAAGCTTGTTACTTTTGGTGATGTCCCAGTTTCCGTTTCACCGCATCGATCAATGAACACAGTACGGGGGGTAGTATCTGAAGCAGACCTCATCGACCTATCTGAAACCGAACTGTTGGAAGGATGGAAGGAGCAAAATGTCACGAATGTGCAGCGCATTGTTATGAGACGGGACAATAAAGAAATTCGCACGAAACACCTGATACTTACCTTTGAATTGAGCGTTTTGCCACAAAGCATTGAAACAGGGTACACAAAGACATCCGTAAGACCATACATCCCAAATCCTAGGCGATGCTACCAATGCCAAAGATTTGGCCATGGCTCGCAGAGCTGCCGTGGTCGACTCACCTGTGCTAAGTGTGGAACACAAGGTCATGCCTCAGACAATTGTGAGGCCACACCTCACTGCGTTAATTGCGATGGTGACCATCCAGCATACTCCCGCTCCTGTCCAAGCTGGAAAAAAGAAAAAGAAATCCTAACACTGAAAGTCCGTGAAAACATATCGTTCAGGGAAGCACGCAAAAGGTGCTCACCATTCCACACTACCACATATGCTGATGCGGCGCGTCAAGGGGCAGCGTCGCAGCGGCTACTGCCACCTGCCCAGCCCGCTCGCAGCGAGCTGTCGCTTGTGGCTCCTGCCCCCAGGGTGGAAGGCGCTAAGCCTACTCCACCCAACCAGCAAACAGGCCCGGTTACCGTAGGGTTGCCGGCACAACAACAGTCCTCGGTGGCAGCCTGCGCTTCGCGTAGCGAACCCGCAGGCCCGCCAGCAGCTCCCACGGTGGGTGCAGTCAAGGCTGCCTCACCCTCACCGGCCCCTGCTGGCGCTAGCAACAGCCGGCGCAGCTCGGGCCCAAAGGCAGCCCCATCGACCTCAGGGCTGGTGGGCGCGAATGCCTCGTCCTTCGCGGGGAGACTTTCCCGCGAAACTTCTCGCTCGCAAGAGCGCGTGTCCGGCGCTTCACAAGAAGCAATGGACACCACACCCATCCCGACGGCGCACCAAGCGCCTAAGGAGCGGCGAGGTTCCCTCGACCGCTTCAGAAAGGACAAATCCCGCGTTACAGGGCCTGGAAAGGGCTCTGTAATCTAAAGCAACATTTCCTTTTTTAGTACACACAGCACCAATTTACTTTAATTATGGATACACAAATCATTCAATGGAACGTCAGAGGCCTTCTTAGGAACCTCGACGATGTCCAAGAACTTATTTACCAACACAATCCAAAAGTGCTGTGTGTACAGGAAACGCACTTAAAATCGAAACATACAAATTTTCTCCGACAGTATGTTACATTTCGTAAAGATCGCGATGATGCTATCGCATCATCAGGCGGTGTTGCCATTGTAATTCACAAAAGCATAGCATGTCAACGTTTGCAGCTGCAAACGCCCCTTGAAGCAGTGGCAGTTCGACTTGTTCTTCTAAACAAGCTCATCACCATCTGCTCACTTTACATACCCCCCCATTACCACTTACATAAACATGAATTTCAGTCCCTTATAGATGAATTGCCAGAACCCTATCTTGTTCTTGGCGATTTCAATGCGCACAGTAGTCTGTGGGGCGACTCTCGTATCGATGCGCGAGGTCGTCTTGTTGAACAATTTCTTTTCTCCTCTGGCGCGTGTCTCCTGAACAAGAAGGAACCTACATTTTACTGTCTCGCAAACAGAACCTCTTCTTCTATTGATCTTAGCATAGCTTCCCCGTCTCTAATATCTGAACTTAAATGGGAAGTTACCAAAAATCCGTACGGGAGCGATCACTTCCCAATACTACTGCGAACAACCAAAACTGAGCCGTCACCACAAGCCCCTCGATGGAAGATTGACACAGCCGATTGGGAGAAATTTCGAAATCTTACTAGTAGCATCTCCTGGGCCAACATGTCTTCGTTAGGAACTGATGCTGCTGTGGAATATTTTACTTCCTTCATAATTGATGCCGCTTCTAAATGCATATCCGAAATGAGTGGTGCGCCATGCAAACGCCGTGTCCCATGGTGGAACGACGAATGTAGGAACGTTCGTAGAAAACAGAACAAAGCGTGGGGGTTGCTACGCGATTCTCCTACTGCTGAGAATCTTATCAATTTTAAGAAGGTAAAGTCCGAAGGCAGGAGAACGCGCCGACAGGCCAGAAGAGAGAGCTGGCAGAAGTTTTTATCAGGTATACACTCGTATACAGATGAGGCCAAAGTATGGAACAGGGTTAACAAGGTGAGAGGACGACAAACATATTCAGTCCCTTTGGTAAACACACAGGGCGACAGCTTGGAAGACCAAGCAAACCACCTGGGTGCACACTTTGAACATGTGTCCAGTTCATTGCACTATTCCCCAGAATTTACAAAACACAAAGCAGCAATAGAAAAACAAAAACTAGACCGAAAGAGCACCGGGAACGAGCCTTATAACTTGCCTTTCTCTTTAGCAGAGCTTCAGGCATCACTCGCCTGTTGCAACCAATCTGCCCCAGGCCCTGACCGCATATTATATGAAATGTTGAAGAACCTGCCCTCTGAAACGCAGAAAACCCTTCTCTGTCTGTATAACTCTATATGGATTTCCGGCGAGATCCCCTCTGCCTGGAAAGAGGCCATAGTGATCCCTATCCTGAAGCAGGGGAAGGATCCATCGTCTGTATCGAGTTATCGGCCAATAGCGCTAACAAGCTGTCTCTGCAAAGTCTTCGAAAAAATGATAAACCGTCGCCTATTACATTTCCTTGAATCAAACAAACTGCTTGACCCATACCAGTGCGGCTTTCGCGAGGGTCGGTCCACCACTGACCATTTGATACGTATCGAGGCGCAGATACGCGAAGCTTTTGTTCACAAACAGTTCTTTCTGTCTGTATTCCTAGACATGGAAAAGGCCTATGACACCACATGGCGGTTTGGAATACTGAGAGACCTCTCCCACTTTGGTATACGTGGTAATATGTTAAATATAATTGAAAGTTATCTGCTGAATCGCACATTCCGTGTTCGAGTTGGCAATGTTCTATCACGACCTTTTGTGCAGGAAACTGGTGTACCCCAGGGAGGCGTGCTCAGCTGCACACTCTTTATCGTTAAAATGAACACGCTTCGTGCTTCGTTACCACCCGCTATTTTTTATTCCATCTATGTGGACGATATACAAATAGGATTCAAGTCCTGTAACCTCGCAGTGTGCGAGAGACAGGTACAGCAGGGGTTGAACAAAGTGTCAAAGTGGGCAGACGAAAACGGGTTCAAAATAAACCCCCACAAAAGTTCTTGTGTTCTTTTCACCAGGAAGAAAGGTCTCGTTGCAGATCCCACTATCGAAATGTATGGACAACAAATACCTATAAACAAAGATCACAAATTTTTAGGCATCATACTTGACTGTAAGCTTACTTTCATCAACCACATAAAACATCTCAAGGCGAAATGCCTAAGAACAATGAACTTACTGAAAATTTTATCTCACACATCCTGGGGCACCGACAGGAAGTGTTTAATGAATCTTCACAAGAGCCTCATTCGGTCACGATTGGACTATGGTGCCGTAGTATATCACTCTGCCGCCCCTAGCGCGCTAAAAATGCTAGATCCTGTCCACCATCTAGGTATCCGCCTGGCCACTGGCGCATTCAGAACAAGCCCCGTCGAAAGTTTATACGTGGAATCGAATGAGTGGTCACTCCACCTCCAGAGAACATACATCAGCTTCACCTATTTTCTCAAAGTGCACTCCGATCGGGAACATCCTTGTTTTACAACCCTTAATGATTTGAAGTGTTCAACGCTTTTCTATAATCGACCCTCTATGAGGCGGCCTTTCTCACTGCGTGTAAGAGAACTTAGTGAAGAGATGGATGTCCCACTTCTAGAACATCGCCTAATGCCTCCAGCTAAGCTGTCACCGCCCTGGGAGTGGCAGGTGATAGAATGTGATCTATCCTTTGTAGAGGTCACAAAGCATGCTCCCGACCTCGAAATAGCAATGCATTTCCGCGAACTTCAATCGAAGTACTCGTGCTCGGAATTCTATACCGACGCATCCAAGTCCCATGCTGGCGTATCTTACGCCGCGGTTGGCCCCTCTTTTTCAAAATCCGACGTATTAAACCCCCTAACAAGCATTTTCACCGCAGAAGCCTATGCAGTACTGTCTGCGGTGAAGCATATAGAGAAATTGAAACTACAAAAGGCAATAATATTCACAGACTCGTTGAGTCTTGTAAAAGCGCTAACATCTTTACAAAAGCATAAGAATCCTGTTGTTATCGAGCTTTACTCACTCTTGTGTAACATTTACCAATCTCGTAGACATGTAATAATATGCTGGGTGCCTGGCCATAGAGGCATCGAGGGCAATGTGCTAGCAGACCAGTTGGCCACATCAACTACATCGCAAGCTATTAATCCTGCCGCTGCTATTTCCTCCACAGATCTGAAGCCTTTTTTGCGAAGGAAACTGCGAGGCCACTGGCAGCGTCTGTGGGACGCTGAAACAACTAATAAACTCCACTTGATTAAGCCACAGTTAGGTTTCTGGCCCTGTACAACTAAAACACGACGAACTGATGTCCTATTCTGTCGTCTCAGAATAGGACACACATATGGTACTCACAATTTTCTATTGAATGGAAATGATCCTCCAACATGTGGTAGATGTGGCGACAGGCTCACCGTCCTCCACGTCCTCTTGGAGTGTCGGGAAGCCGAAAGAGAAAGAAAGAAACATTTTTCCTCTCGCATATCGCTATTGCGTCCCTCTGCATCCCGCTATGTTTCTCGGTAAAGAACCACTTTTTAGCACCAACGCAGTCCTTGCTTTCTTGAAAGATGTTGTGTTACATGTTATTAGCCCAATAAGTTCGTAGTGCATCCTCTCTCTAGAGGATGTTGCTGCGATAGTTTTTTAACTGCACATGCCTCCAGGCCCTTGTGTTTCAAGGGCTCTGTTTAGGCACTTGTGTTTCTGGCCAATTCTTGTATCTTAAATTTTTTGTAACTCGTATCATTCTTTCGCAATGCATTGTTCATGTCCATAGTACTCATAATCACTCATTGCCATAATCTTATTACTTATAGATTTTACGCACTTTACAGCGACAGATTTTAGGCCCCTTTACAGCCATGCCACATCTAATGTTCATATAATTCCCTATTCATCTACCACTAATAAGCCATTACCATCGTATTGATACGAACTAATACTGTCATGGCGCTCTTTGGCCATACCTGGCCCTTGCGCCACTAAACTCCAACAATCATCATGCATTTGTACAATTATTTCACCCGCGTGGTTGGTCTTGCTGGAGTCATCGGACTCAATGTGCTCTGAAAGCAAGCAGTCTATGTGATGATTTGTTCATCCGACTACAGAGTTTACCTGGCGATCTGTTCTTGCATTGCTTCACCGATTAGGGCCAGGAAAAACCCCAGTAGATAGGAACATTGTCCACGCAATGAACAAGACTCTGAATCTAGAGGCAGTGCCGGATGCGTTGTGTAAAAGGTCGACAATCTTTGAGAGGCTTTTAAACAGATATGAGGTACTTTAATTATTTTATTTCATTTGATGCCAGCCTAAGCGTAGTTTTTGTTAGTAGTGACTGGCCAACATGGGGGAATACTTTTCCAGGATGCGTATGTGACTGCCGCCGAAAACGTTATGCTCATTAAAAAATGGTATTTCTCCACTGTTGCAAATGCGACCAGAGTTTATTCAAATTTTATTAGCGCTGTACTAAATGACATTGGGCAATATTTAGTTGCTTTTAGAGATATTTACCTGTCGTGAATTTTCATTGATATTAGGTTGTGATAACTACAATTTCAAAGAAAAGTAGAGGTCTCCTTACAGCCTAGCGCTCTAGGCTCTTCTAATGTATTTTCACTTATATATTGCACTCAATAACTAAGTAGAACATTATTCTGATTCTCATTCTGAAGACAAGCTAGACATGCAACATGCATCTATCTGACAGCGCTAACACATGAACACTTGTTTCAAATGTTTCAGGATTTTTGCACTCATGGCTGCTCTTTTCGCTGCTGGATATTTGCTACGCTGATAAGCAAAAAGCTAACAAACACATCCTACCAGGGTTTCGCAGCAAGCACTATACCGCCATGGTAACGCCGACTCTTTCCATTCAGACGCGCGCTCAGAGCCCTGACTGTGAGTTGTTCCTTCTCTTTCCGCTGCCTGATTTTCAATTGAAAAGCCAGCCGCTGAAAATGTGCTACTTTCTTTCATTCCTCCGCACCGCTTCTCTGCAATCACGTTCGAATGCGCCGAACACATTCTGAATCATGGAGAAAACAGGGCGAGATACATTCAACAAACACGACGCGGCGCGAAATCAAAATTCTGCTGCACAATGTGTACTGCGTGGGGCCAGGCTGTCCTGATACACGGGCGGTTAGGAAGTGTATCGGCCAAAATGTAAGCCGAGAATGAAAGACAATCCTAAAAAGGCCCCAGACAACTTCACTCAGTCGAGCAACCATGGACAGAGAGACAAAAGTGAAGCGCAATGACAGATTGCACTCTGAACTCTCGTGGGAGCGGAGATGAATGTTCGCAGCAAACAGCGCGGGCGCGCTGTGCATAGTGGCGTTGTCGTCTTGTCAGACGATGAATAAAGAAAAAAAACACATTTGTGGTGGAGTGTTGGCAAATGCTGAAGTGAAGAGTGAAGCGTCGTGCATTTGAGATACCTTTTGAGATCTGAGTAAGGCATAAAAGAAGAAAGCAAGCAAGAAAGAAATGTGCTGAAGAAGGAAGCCGACACGCCGGTCTGGGGAGCCGAATCTGAGAAACCTGACAACAAAGCAACGCTGACAAGGATCCAAGCATGCGCACCGAGACGTGAAGCTTCGAAGGGTTTTCTTTCGTATAGTCATGTTGACACTTTGCGTTGCATGGAAGGCATTTCTTTTTGTTTTTAGAGGAAACGGCCAGGCGCCCCGACACAGCCGAGTACAGAAGTAGATAGGCATGCATCCTTAGGGTAGTTAACAACATAAACCAAGAACTCGTAGTGGCCACCCGGTGCACGCAGCAGATACAGACACTGCGGAAGAGGTAGCAACAGCCCTAGCAGTCACCACGACCAACTCTACAAACTGTCAGGAGCCTGACAGACTCGCCGGGAGCATGCCACAATTATATGATCGTCAAAATATCTGCAGCCACCTCACGCATTCTCAAACGCACCAACTCCATATCCCCCCCCCCCCTCCCCTCTGTACATAGTCAAGACATCGGGACGCTCGTTAGTCGCAGGCAACGAGGCCACCCACTCTGCAGCTTGAGCACATATGATCCGGGCAACCTCGCTAGCAGACAGTGATAACAGTCCCTCCAGATGAAGCCGTTCCCCGCAGGTACGTGGACATGCTCGCACACCACAAACTGAGGGGAAGAATTTGCGCCCGCCACACACGAAGCCCTCGAAAGATGACGTGATGACCTCCAGAAAACTAAATACCAACACTTTCCCACACGGCACGCAGTAGCATACCATTTGCCCCAGACTTTACGAATACGACTGGAAATTCTGCCACATGCTAAACATCCTGTGCCACATGGCATGAGAATGCGACCGACACACCGGCATTGCCACCCAGCACCCTCCCCCCCCCCCGCACACACACACACCAGAGCAGTGGGAGAGCAGTTCACCAGCCTCAACCCTGATGACCTGCGCCAGCTGGTGACCAATGCAAAGCAGGCAGCCAGGTAACATTGCTTCCTGGACTCGGGAGGCCACACGCAAGATAGACGAGCAACCTAATTCATTTGCTCCTAATCAAGTTCAACTAACATCACGTTCAAATTGACACTGAAGAAAGCGACGTACAGATGAAATTAGCATTCGCTGAGGGATGAAGTGGAGAGGTGCGAAGCATGTACTTTTGCTTCTGCATTTCACTTCAACGTGGGTTACAGCTAGGAATAATAAATGTCGCGTGATATTTATTAAAATCCAGATGAACATCCAAAAAATGTTTAAAAAAGCAAGGAAACGGCGTAATGCATCCCTTATGCGCGCAATTGAGAAAAAAAATCCCACACAGAGAGTCATTAGTTTGAGGCTAGGTTGCACGAAACGAAATAATTTCTTCCAGCGCATCATGCCCTCCCTTCAATATCGGTAAAAGAGCACGTTCAGAGCATAATTAGTTAGAAAAAAGAGCGCACCATTCCCCGTTGCTCTCGACTTAACGATCAATTCTCGCCTCTGTCAGGAATAAAGCGGGCGTGTTTAAAGCAAATGTTAGGTGACATCGCTTGATTCATCAGAACTACATAAGTCAACGTGCCCTATTTTATGTGGAAAGTATTTGGTGAAGGTCACCCTAGCCGAAGTCGATCAAACAATGTTTGCAAGGATCAAGGTATCTTAACGAAAGTCTCAACTTATTTGAGGGTCCACTGCGTATAGAATTTTTACGAGATGTGTACAAGGGCCGAGAAGTTATGTGGAAGTGTCATGTCGAGGAAAATTATCAATTTTTACGAGATAATGAATTGAAACAAAGTAACGCCGATCACAGTTACGGCTTAAACAATTTCACTTCGTAATTGCCATGTTTTTATGCGATGTGCCTTGTGGCTAAATTAACGTTCTTACAAACCTTTATTTTATACAAAAGAAGCGAGTTCATATCTGCTAATAAACTCATACGAAGTCTTATTGGAAACGAATAAATCATTATTATGGGATTTTTGAAAAACACGTAAAAAATTTATAGCCATTTAAGTATCCTTAATTTATTTGAATGCAAAAGCATTTTGAATTCTCTAATTTATTTAATAAATCCATGATACTTCACGTTATTCATTGTCAAGTGTCCTTCATAACTCTACCTTAATCCACCTTGTTCTAATTTGTACCAACCTTGATCCCCCTAAATCCACTTTAATGCACCTTAATTCACTTTACTCCTCGTTGAGTCACCTTACCCAAACTTTTACTAACTTTAATTCACTTATCGTGAATCTAATTCACTTTATTTCACATTAAATACCCGCATTTACTAGTCATTAACCTTATTTACCATTTACTATCTTCTATATTACTACTGAGGTCATACACGACGCTGATGACATCACACAAATTTTTGGTACCACTCGTTGCGGGCGACGACGCCGGCTTTTCTGTCTCATGAAACACACAATGCTTTCGCGTTAAACAATGTAATGTCCCCACTACATGGCATACCAAGACGTGTAATGAATTGCAGGATACCACTACTCGGCGTCTGAATGTATGGCCAAACGCAGGTATTTTTTTCTTCTTATTTTGATAACGCAGAGACGTAAAGGAGGAGCAGTGAAGGTTTATTCCTAATACTGTCCACTTACATGGAAGACGGTATTAGCGGCGTGATAAGGTCGCACAATTGCGAGAACAGTCAACACATCTGGTGTGGGTGCGTAAGCATTGATTTAGCTGCTGTTTTACGGATCAAATTATCCTTGTTTATTATGGGGCCGCTACTGTGACTGCAATAAGTTTATTTAGTGCATGCGGTTGAAAGCTGAGCAAGTCGTTAAGGATTCATAATTGCAAAGGTTAACCGTAAAACAACCAAGCACGAGAAGAACTAGACTGATTATATAAGTACTGACTATCATATTAACGGCCCACTGTGGTAGAACAAAAAACGAAGTCACAAAAGGTATCAGGTGGGAAGGCAGCGTCAAGGTATCTGGTGGGAAGGCAACGTCAATCAGTCCCCCCATGGGCACCCGTGTGCACTCTCGAGATAAACAGATTGAGGCATGATATAGCAATATATAATGCCCATGATGTAGCATGATAGTGATATGATATATCGTGATAGTTACATCAGTAATTGCATGATTGCGGCAATTACTGATACGTATATGCAAACCATGTATATAATGTAGTTCCTCTCGCTAATTAAAACTCAATATCTTCAAAATGTAGAGTACATTTCAAATCGCGACACTGCAGCAAAAATTGGACGACGTTCTACTGTTGGCAGAGCGTTAATTTTTATGTAATGAATGATTGAGGAAGCCAACTGTCTGAGCTACACGGAAGCGACAGCTTAATAATACAAATATATACACAATAAATATGACTAGGGATTTGACGAACACAAGCGCAAACATTTCAATGTTTGCGCTTGCGTTGGTCAAATCCCTGTCCTTTGACTTTCAGTTTGTGCGCAACAACTATTTATCATGGATTGCTACCAACTCGTCGAAAACCAGTACCCTCCTTAACATATATTTACAACTCCAACGCGACATTCTTTAAATGTGAATGTTACTTAGCACATGTTACGTGGTGGGATAAATGACATTCCTGAGATTATAACCTCAGCACACACTGACCGCTGCCTCTCCAACAACATCGAATACATAGGTGGTATTCTCAGACGATCCCTTTCGGGAATACGTTCACTTCTACAAGATTTCGCGTGTCTACCACCTGACGTGTCGTCGTCCGAGAATAACGCCCTAGCCCAGACAGTATCTTTAAGAGAGGAGCGAGCTACAGTTATAGCGACGCTCATCTATCTATGCTAGAACACCATCCGGTATGTATTCGTTCAGCTAGCCTCTCTTTCCTAGCATAGCGGAGCGTGTTATTCTGTTACTTGCATAAAGACCGACAGCTGGCCTATAGCTGCTGTGAATGTAGAATGTTCAGTAAAAGATAAAAAGCGGGAAACATCTAAGCACTGAACTAAAACGCCTTCTTGAATCTTCTCTGCATCTTGCGCGCTGCTTTTTTTCCCCTTTGTTTTTCTTTTCAACCATGGTTTCCTAATTTCCGGTAGTGAATGAAATGTTTACCGCGTACATAATACCTGCTTTCTTTAGCCTGTGTGAGGGAGAATAAATGTAATGTATATCCCCGACACTATTCGTCTCACTCAGTATGCCTTCTGCTTATTCTCCAGACTAGAATTGCTAGACATTTTGAAGCGTCCCAAGCATTTAGCAACAAGTCTTGAGAAGTGAGTGAAATGCTCCCAGGGAAGTATCGAAAAAAAAAAGCACAATTACGATGCAAGCGCATACGCTTGAATACAGTGAGGCGATATATCGCCTCACTGTATTCAGGATACTTTCAGAGTGAATAGTTATACATGTAATAAATGCTGTCACAAGGTCAGAAATTAAAAATTATGTGGATATTTAAGCTTCGTTTTATACTTAGCGTGCAAGACTTTGGATGCTACGCTTGAAGTACGGCTAGGGAAATTTATCACTCCGTGCGTTCCGTCCGTGCTTCGCTGCAAGCCAACGTGTTTCCTCGCGCCAGCATGCAAGTGAGGCAGCTCCCGCGACGTGCTACGGATAAAAAGAAAAACACACAACGAAAAATAGCGCAAAAAATTCATCTATAATACCCTAAAATTTATTAGCGGTATAACAAAGTTTGTTTGATCAAAACTTTTTTTTAATTTATTACCGTGGATCCCTAAAGAAGTTTCCCACCATTGCGGCTAAAACACTGCTATTTCTAAGTGCGAAGGCAGCCACTGCAATAAAGTATATCTAGCCTCAATCTAATTGTACCTGATGCATGAAACGGACTTTAGTAGGACTTAACATGCTACTTTGCAGCGCGGGAACTCGAAATAAAGGATAACAGCGCATAAGAAAGGTTAACCTCTCGCCTCTCACTGCTATCTTTTATTTCGAGTTCTTGAGCTACAAAGCTCGATGTTAAGTAAACACCAACTCGGCCAAGAAGAAGTTACTCTGAAGTAAAGTAATAATTCACGATTTAAGGTTGAATTTGGATCTTATAGTTATGGAACAGGACCTAGGTGCCATACCTTTTCGAATATTTTTATTTTAGGCGACCTCAAGGCTATGCACGCAAAAAAAGGCCTTTATCAGTTTTGCACTAATAAGGCAAAACAACTTCCTGCAGTTCTGGCAGAAACCCTAGCTGAAATTTTCAACTGTCCTGATGGCTTCAATATTTATCTTCTGAAATGTAATTTCTGCACGATTAGAGCTTTGACATTTCTAAATGCCTTATCATGTATATGTGTAGATACTTACATAGATCATGCATTCATGTACTTCATCAGAATTTGTATTTGCTCACGTACCCTGGAAATGCAGGTCTGCTGTCATGCGTTCAAGTGCAATGCATACAGTTTTTTTTTTTTTAGGATACAATACCCAAACAGGCATTCGCGCCTTTTGCACTCATCCTAAGTTTGTAAACTGTAACAATTTGAACTTAAATAAACTTTCAAATTCAAACAGACACTAGTTTTGGCCTTTTATGAACAAGCGTTGCCTACAGGCAACACTCAAGAAAAGCATTCTTCTTTCTTGCTTAGTTTTGGTACCGAAAAGAGAGTTCCTGGTTGAATGTCTTCGGTTAACCCTCAATGACAGGGCGGAAGTGGGATTTGTTGTTGCCCTCTGCGGCCCCCTTCCCTAGCTCTATTAATAAAAAAGTTCCTGCAGACTGTTTTTTTATATTTTCGTTCAAAGTGGTTATTCTCGGTGTATGTTCCACATTTAAAGATATATAAAGATTTCTTGGGGCTATCTTTAAGGTTCGTTCTTAAAGAGTTAACTTCCGTTGCGGGCGGCGCACTTTGTTCTGCTTGCGCAAGGTGGGCTAGGTGAGCACTGCAGGTCTATCAGGTTCGCAAAATGTGCAGGACGTTTCGCAATGCCTGTCGTTTTCTTTAACTCCGGCCGCATTCATGTCACCCCAAACGCGCACTTCGGACTTTTAAGACGTACCTTGTAAGTAACAGCTAACAAACGGCGTGAACCCGCCGTGGTGGCGTACTGGCTTTGGGGTTACGCTGTTACGCGCGAGAGCGCTGGAACGAATCCCGGCAGCGGCGGTCGCATTTCAACTGGGGTGAAATGCGAAAACGCCCCTGTTTGGGTGCATTGGTTGCATGTTAACAAACCCGAGAGGGACAAAATTGTTATGGAGTCTCCCACAACGACGCGCCTGATAATCACATTGCGCTTTCGGCACGCAAAACTCCTGTATTTAATTAATTGTCAAACGGCCGTAGGGATCTGGAGGCGCCCGTCAACCGCCGAAGCCATAGGGGCAGCTTGCATACTGGAGGACGAATGAACAACGCCTTGAGCTCGGTACGTCACGATATCTAGCTTGGCAATCTTTCACAAGCGTACTCGAGACGAGACTGCGCTGAAAAAAAAGCGCGAACCGCATAAAGAAATAATCGGGCTTAGCTTCGTTTGCTGGATTTCGATCATATTGAAATAAATCTCCTCCTAGAATGACATCTGACGTTATGAATTTCCAGATCACATAAACAAATACAAAATCATATGAAACACATGAATACAGCGTATATTTAATCTCATTATCTGCTTGAAATAACCGCATTAAATGTAGCCGCCAATGAAGCTTGTAGTAGATTAGTACCAAGATCTCCAGCAACTGCCCCTGTTTACCGTCATCGCATGTGCGTCTATCTTATGTTGCAGATAACAATTACCGTTGATATAGCTTATCAATTGCTCAAGTACGTGCCGAATGAATGTTTGTTTTTTGTTAAAAATTTCGATTGCAATTTCGTTAAATAATAAGACGATAAGCCAGTCATCGTTTTCTGTGAAATTGTTTGGAATGTGATGTACCATTAGAAACAATATTTTTAGCAACCTAACAATCTGAAGAGAAAAAAATTCTCTCTGGTTTCGCAGCTAAAGCTTTTTGTTTTGTTTTGGCAAGTTAACCTTCATTTGCTCTTTAGATTCATTGTATATGAACGTTTCGAAATATGAACCCTTTGAAACACGTGACCTCAACGCAGGCTTACAGGTAATGGTTGTTTCCATGAGCTTGATAAGCTAGAAGAGTAGAAAGGAAGGAAGCGCAATGCATACGTATTCCCTTCAATAAATATGCTGTAAAAATTCTTCAATTCGCGAACCTCTGCTAAGAAGTACTGCTTGATGTAAAGGGAAAAACACAAGCGTAATATTACGGAAAAAAGCGCAGATGACGCGAAGGCATGGGCAAGCTCTAATACGGAGATCATTTCATTAGGGCACTTCCCACTCATTCGCGTGACCGGTGCTGCAGTCTTTCCACTGCGGCGGCCTCACGTGATGTCGTCCTGTCCCCGTGTTTGCTGAAGCGCCAGCTGTTTGCTTATCTGGTGGAGTAATTATTTTCAGTGCACAGCCCTGTTCGCCCGTCTTGTCGTTTAGATTTGCGATTCTCGGGGACGTTCTAGCTCCTTTTGCGTATGCTGTAAATGCTATCGTGAGCAATTGGTTTCGGACGAGAGGCTTTCATGAGCTACGTGTAATGAACCCATGCATTGTACAGAGTAGCTTTTCAAAAAGCTTCTACTTATAAAACAGTTGTTGTGTATTTGAAGACTAGAAACTAATTGTTCTTTGAAAACTGAGCTGATCATAGTGTTGCTGCCGTTCGCTTTAAAAACATTCGAAATGTATGCCTGGAACATGCACTGAATGCATTATTGCGCGTTTTGTGTCGTATTTTGAAAGACAGTGAATCTTTAGTTTAAATTTAACAGGGCTTTGGTACCGCACATATTGTCTCACAAATCCAATAGAAATCGTCCTTTTTCTTTATTTTTTGTAAACAAAATAACTAAGGCGGGGACGGTTGTGGAGGTGTCCCAGACGTCGGTTGGCATGACGCCATCTTTCGTTTCATAACACCAACAAAAATGATTGCTCAGCACAAAGGTTCACGCGGATTTTTATACGCTCTAGGTCACATCTGGAGAATCGCAGAACTCTTCTTGATTTTATTACTGTTTGCGGGATACTATTTTTCATTTTTAAGAAGCTGAGCGTCGCAAACCAATGCTAGTGGTAGTCATAAAGCGGCACGCAAGAATGCTGTGTCCCCAGGAGAAGTAAACCGAGCTACCAGGTGTCGCAAGGGCTGTGTGTGCGTAAAATTATTGCCCAACCAGTTCAGGAAACATCTGGCGCTTGGCCAAACAAAGAGACCCCCCGCCATCCCGTGAGACCGTTGCGGCACAAAGCATAAAGCACCGACCACGTCGCAGCGCGTGGTAATACCCCCCCCCCCCCAACTGCTTTCCCCTGCAGCCTCCTCCTTCCCCTTACGTCCAGTGTTCTTTGCCGTCCTGTTTTATCGATAGAACAGGTCACCCCCGGAGAAGAAAAACAGGGAAGAATCGATTGTAACTTTAAGACGGAACGCCAAGGTGCAGGACGATTTTCCTCTAACGCAAGGCGTCATTGCAGGCGCTTATTTTACTTCGTCGAGGACCATATTTACTTTTATTATTATCTGTCTTCTAGGAAAAGTTGGTGCCTAAGACTGCGCCAGCTAATCCTCCTAATTCTTAGTGTGCCCCAAGTGTTGCAACCATTATAAACAATCAACAGAGTGAACAATGCTGTGACAACAACGTTAAGTTTGACACATACTCATCGAACATTTGTAAACATTCGCAAATGTACCGGAGAAGTTCAGTAAATTGATATGTTTGAAGCACAAATGGCGTTCTTCCTTTGTGGTCTAGCAAATATGTACTGTAGTGTACAGATTGTATATTGGCCTATTGTATTGTAACGTTTACCGTAGACCTGGGGAAGACGGAAGTGAACCAGCGTTCTCTCATCCCATCTGTGCTTTACCGCCACCCTCGAACTAGCCTTATGTAGCACTCTATTCTTAACACCCCTTCGCCCCTCTTTCTTGCGCCAAGGTAAAGGTTTACACCATCGAATGAAACAGTCACCTTCATATTCCTCAACTGGTAGTCACTGTAACAAAAGGGCTGGTCCTTCTGTTACATTTGTTTTTGACGTGAAATCCGGGGCTGCGACTGCGGCTGGGACTAAGACCGAGACCCACAGCGCATGTAGTCACACGGCTGCAGATGTCGTCTGGAGGTTCGCGAAAGTGGAGCAAATTCTATTTGCTGCGTTCCAGTCTTTCCATGCCCTTCATCACGACGGCCTGAGGTTTGCAATGCTGGAATGCCCATGAAGATAGGCGAAGCACGTCCTGCCAGCCCAGTCCTCGGACCAGCCATATAACCAGATCTGCCCATACAACCAGATTTTGTCTACGGCGATAACTTCGAGCCTCAAAAGGCCAGCACGACGAGTTTCTTCGGCTACGCCCGTCCTGCCCGTCTAGTCCTGGAAGCAGCAAGTACACTGAATGCGGCCATACAACACAACGTTAACGACGCTTGCTTCGAAGTTTGCGGGGCCGGTAGGGAAGTTTTTATTTTGAAGAGCAATTCTGCAGGCCTAGCCCTCGAAGTGATTATCTCTGTGGCTGTCGATGAGCTGCACTTTCGTCACAGCGGTGACTGCAAGCTTTGTGATCCCGGTAGGCTGTCTTGCAACGTGAGTCCTGCAGACGTTTCCCTTTGTGTGCCGAGTGCCGTGTCAGCAGAATAAGCAAACGTGCTAGCCGCTGACAATAGTGATAGTGACCAGGAAGGTTGGTGAAACTCCCATTGCTCTGACCTCCATTCTCTTAGTATCTATTCTTTAACTCTAATGTTCTCCGGTCATCCATCCTACACATTACATGGCCTGCCCAGCTCCATTTCTTCCGCCTAATGGCAATTAGAATATCGGCTATCCCCGTTTCTTCTCTGATCCACACCGCTCTCTTCTTTTCTCTTAACGTTAGACCTAACATTTTTCGTTCCAGCGCTCTTTGCGGGATCCTTAACTTGTTTTCAACCTTCTTTGTTAACCTCCTAGTTTCTGCCCCATATTAGCAACGACAGAATGCAATGATTGTACACTTTTCTTTTTAACGACAGTGGTAAGCTCCCCGTCAGGCTTTGGTAATGCCTGCCGTATGCCCACCAAACCCATTTTATTCTTCTGTAATTTTCTTTCTCATGATCGGGGTCCCCTGTGAGTAATTGACCTAGATAAACGTACTCCTTTACATACTCTAGAGGCTGACTGGCGATCCTGAATTGTTGTTTCCTTACAGGCTATTGAAGATCATGTTTGTGTTCTGCATATTAATCTTCAACGCCCCTCTTACACTTTCTCGGTTAAGGTCCTCAGTCATTTGCTGTAATTCGTCCCCATTACTGCTGAACAGGACAATGTCATCTGCAAGCGAACGTTGCTGAGATATTCGCCGTTGATCCCTACTCCTAAGCCTTCCCAGAGTAAGAGCTTGAATATTCTTTCTAAGCATGCAGTGAATAGCATTGGAGAGATTGTGTCTCCTTGCCTGACCCCTTTCTCGATAGGTATCTTTCTACTGTTATTGTGGAGAACCAAGGTTGCTGTGCAATCTTTGTAGATATTTCCCAATATATTCACGTATGCCTCCTGTACTCCTTGATTACGCAATGCCTCTATGACTGCTGGTATCTCTACTGAATCAAGTGCCTTTTCATAATCTATGAAAACAATATAGATAGGTTGATTGTACTCCGCAGATTTCTCGATTACCTGATTGATGACATGGATATGATCCATCGTAGAATATCCCTTCCTGAAGCCAGCCTGTTCTCTTGGTTGGCTGAAGACTAATGGGCGTGTGTAACCGGGTACCATTTTTATAAATGGGTGTGCACGCTATGATAATGTTTGAGTGTGTTTTGAGGCTGCCCGTTGTCATGCCGAATTAAAGGACACTGAAAAGCAAGTCTCTCTTCTGAAGATACAATTGCAAACTCCATTTGTGACTACCCCTCGGGATCTTTTTTTTTTGTCTGCTAGAAATTCGGTGCGTTAGCGTTTCGCATTGTGCTCCTGTCAGAATTTACCTGCTGCAACCGTGAATTGATACCACAAAATCCATCCTGAGCGGGAGAACGCCAATGTCCTTGCGCTACCTCGGTGAGCCAAACTATGGTTAATTATCAAAGCACATAGTGCGGCCTTGGCGATACTAGTTATAAACCGTTCTGTTTGGAAATTCGCTCAATTATTTTCGGAATAAGTTGCGCCATAATAACGATGTTATTAATGACGATGACAAGCACCTGTGCTTTGCAGGGACCTGAAAAGGGAATGTGTCCCATTAAATTAGCGCCCGGGGCACTTGAGGTAGCACTAATTATAACGTCAGAGAACAAAAGCGTCAAAATAATTATGGAATTTTGACTCGAGCAAAATGGAGAACGAAACACCAGAAACATACCCCCCCCCCCCCCCCTCAACCCCAACTTTCTGCCTTCGGCGCCTAATAACGCTCCAAAATTTTGGTAAACGCCCCGGCTACACCTATCTTCTAGGGGGGAAAAGCAGTGCGGCAAATCCTGAGGTTTAGTCAGGGCAGCGTAATTAGAGGGGCAACAGCCGGACTTGCAATTATGGGGTAGTAGTTTTGTTAACGTCTGCTTCGATATAGCTGGCCAGCTGGCGGCTAAGCGAAAGAAAATATGAGCAGCAGCTCACCGCCCGTTCTGCCTAGTCTGTAGCTGCTCTAGGCCTAACACGACGACATTAGGCTTTTTTGAGTGTGAGCTAACGGGCTGATTGAAATCGCTGTGCAGTTAACATGACCGAACATTGCAACGTTCTTGCAATATTATTTGCTGTAGTGTTTACTGTTTCTTTTGACGTCCTCGCCTCGCAGAGATCTAGCAAAAAAAAAAAAGATAAATACAACTGACCGCAGCACGGCTGTTACCCTTCGACCCCGGTTGTCCCAAATTACTGACATATCGAATAAGTGCAGCTTATGCCTTGGAAATATGTTTTCTGACTCAAGTGCCTGTTATCGCGCAGTCGCGACAGACTGTTTTCCAGCGCTCACATGTGATGCCATCTAGGATCCAATAGCGGGACGCTGGCAGCCATTCTTTAGAGGCGCAATCAATGAGTTGCGAACAGGTGCAAGGCCATCTATGTTATACAGGGTTTGTGAACGTAAAGTCAGTTGATGCTTCCAGCATTTCCCTTGTATTGTTTACATTGCAGAGATTACGACGGCTATGAAACGAGCTTGATAATGCAGCTCATTTTTGCATTTCCGCTTTTGCCGTGTTGCGTGTTTGCGACATTCAGCATTTGCGGCACTCAGTGGCTGTAGCAACATGTTGTCCAAGTACCCGGAAAATGCCTTCTATTTTCCGCAGGATATGAACGGTAGGTCCATTTACGGCAGGAAGCTGCTGCGCGCACGCCCTCCCCAGAAGGATATACACGACGAGAGCTGCCTACGAGACGTCATGCGAAGTCGGTGTCTGTAGCCAATGGCGTAGCCCGAGCTTTTCTTTTACGTATTTGGGGGAGGGGGGGGGGGGAGGGGAGGTTGAACGGCTTGCACTTGGTCTGGGTAGGGTTGCGGGGCAGGATAACAATTTTTTTTCTGGGGAGTGCTGGATTTGCCTCGTGTCCACGGTCAACGAGTGTGTGTGTTGTGTTCATGTTTGCTATGCATGCTGACAATATGCTAATAATTTAGTTCGCAAGCCAATGTTTACAAGTCGATACAGCCAATAAAAGTACTATCCTTACTTCGTATGGCTCTACGCTAATTTGTTATCGCAATCGATGATTTGTCTTTCGGGCGAAACTGCGACTTTATTTCTGAGCCTCTTGCGCAACCTGCACATGACAGGAGCGCAGAGATACGTTCCACAAAAGTTTTTTTTTTTTTTGAGTGTGAGTGGATGTAATATTTGTTTGAGGAAAACAAAATTTTTATAATGACGAATGCACGTCAGTAGGCACAGGCTAATGATATCGCTGCGTGGGTGGGTTCCTAGAATCAGTGCATGAACCCAGTGGCGTCTAAATTAAACGTAACCATTCTCATTACTACCTGTTAGTTTTAGGTTCCCCACGGATAATGAAAAAACTATTAATATGGAGCCGCATCACACACTGGTGTGTATACGTTTTGTCGATAATTCAGTGGGCTTTGAATGCGCCTTGTGAACAACAAAGATGTACTCGGAGACACGATCGTTATCTACCACCATGCGACAGCGTGGCGCAGAACAAATACGTAATGACATCCACCCTAGTGCCCTCAAATAGAGTGGGTTTCATCATAATGTACTCAATGTGAATGCTGTTCTGATTACTGCTCACAACCGAAAGTAGATCGACATTAGGTCTGCAGCATGTTTGTCATTGTCACGGTGGTTTACTGTTGTTCGCATCGAACTGCATCATTAGTATTATTCTTACTGAAACGTGCACAGTTTCCGGGTGGTCTGTGGGTTATAATTTAGCATTAAGATTTATGTTCGTGACACCTTCCTTTTTGTCGTGCCATGTCATGAGTGGTGACAAGTGGTAGCGATACCATGGAACCCGCCATCATGTCATTCATTTGTATCACCTGCAGATTGAGTGGATCGGACACGAACACAGATGGCAGAGAGAGTCCAGCAGCGACGTAACTGTGAGTATGCCACTGATTTCAACACGTGCACCACTTCTAAATGTAGATGCAAATAATGGTCCCATGCCAGTGGGAATATTCCGTAAGGCATAGTTAGACTTTTTTTATTTTTTATGTCCTTTGTCTTTTACTTGCACAAATCCGAGCCTCAACTATTGCCATGATTGGACAATCAGTCAGATGGACAACAGGAAATCGATAAATAAACTGGCAATATTCCTGATAAAATACAACCTAAGAAGAAGTTAACTGAAATGCTTACGAGGTCATACCACAAATAGTGCGACGGGAAATATTTCGAAATTTTGATGTAGCAATCTTTCTTGTTCATTATTATTTTGCAATTTTCTTACGGCTATGCATACGCTGTCTGAAGGGAATATTATGAACGCTTTGGGAGGATGAGTAATTTAAGTAGGGATCGTCATATAAAAATGAAATCCGCTGACTGTTTTACATATAGGCAAACTGAACTGTACAGGATATATAATATAAGCAAGCGCAATGCAGATACGGAGCCGGGTCATTATAGTTCGGAGCGACAGAAGGTCTCTTTGCCCAGCTTCTTCCATTCAAAGGCATTGTCCATATGACATGTGCCGAGTGCAAACACGATTTCTGCCTACAATCTAGAGAAATAGCTGGTAGACGGCCACTCCGGTAATGAACAAAAAGGTGTCCACGACATCATGCATGCTTCCATCTGCAGTTGAGATATCGATGTCATCATGTATTCTGTAGAGGTAACTTCAGAGCTCAAGAGAGTTTTCAAGGCAACGAAAGTCTCTGAATGAGGCGATACACATAATTAATCGAATTCATATAGCGGCATCAACGTACAGAGGATTCAAGGCGATGCTGAGACCAACTTTTCCCCGCTACCCCCTCCAGCATTGGTGCTAACCAGGTGGCACAAAAACCACCCGATTTAGACCCACCCGCTTGAATCACTCACTCTACTTGCCAACCGTAAAAATTCCTTCCGACAGGGCAAAGTATACACGCTTTTATCGCACCATGTTTCTGCTTCATATCCCATCTGATTATCAGGGTGGAGCAAGTTATCCTGAAGATGCAGGGGGCTTACACTGACAGTCGCCTGTAGATGCAACAGGCGGAACTTTCCACTAGATGCAAAATGTGCACACTCTCGCTTTCCACTGACGGAAGAATATGGCCGCCACTTAATACAGACCTAATTGTCAAGCCTTACAAATGGAATACCCTTGCATCCATCTGCAAACCGTCCTCAGCTGTACTGGCGCCTCTAGGTTTCATAGCCGGGTTCACAACAGCAGATACGACAAACACAATCTTGAAGACATCATTACATAGGCCATGCAGCCAAATATAACACATGTCAGTCATTATGCCTTTTCATAAGAATATACAGAAATAAAAACGTAAAATACGCTGAGTGGGAAAACGCACCCTGTATCCATATGGCACAGCTAAGCCTCCGGCACTATGCCTTGGCCCAGCGCATGTATGCGTACGTTCACCTGTCCAGCCACACAAATTCAACACTGCATGAATTCACCGATCAAAAGCATGCAGCTGCCGCATACAGCTGCGCCCTTCGTCTCACTTGATGCTATTTTAGAGCCTACGATGTTTCTGTAGAGTACGACAGTACGTGGATGTGCCTACACTAGCGACTAGGCAGGACGCTTACCGTTCTTGAAATGCATACCCGTTGTAATGGATTATTTCTCAGAGTCAGGGCTGCCTGGAAAAAAGAAAAGTTTAGTGGTTCTACTGAGTGGCTCCAACTTCGAGAGGCGTTATAAGGGCAAGTTGTGGAAACCGGTGCATCTCGGCGCTGACACTAACTTGAAAAAGGAATACGTTCAGCGAACGGAGTAAAACTTTCCGTTACCTTAGAAGGCGTAAGTGGAAGCGGTTCTTTTTCTAGGTGCGTCGGCGTTGATTAAGGAAACTTCCGCATCCGGGAAGATTAATTTCATTCCTGAGAGGACGGCTCGTCGCAAACGGCGCATATAGGAGGGTGCCTCGGCGCTCACGCTTACGTTTTGGGGCGCGTTTCTCATAAAACGTGCCCAACTGTACAAAACTTTTGTTTCATGTTCGCTTCGTGCAACGAACGGAAAGGTTGGCACCGCGAGAAGTTTTTGTTGTGTGGCAACGCTAGTTCGCAAGTTCGCAGTATTCTTAGTAGCGTCAAAACACGTAAGTAAGATTTGCTGATTGCCTTTGGTGTTTTTATGTGTATATTTCGCGTGAAGGAGACGCATCGCATTGGTGGTCGGCCATTGTAAGCGAGAAGGAAGCGTTGAAGAGTTCGACTAGCACGATGAATTCTTCAGTTGTGTTGCAACGACTTTTTAATTACCTGCAGTGTCCTTATGTTTTAGCAAATTGACTCGGCAAAGATAGTAAAGGTAAACTGCCCTCGCAACATAGTTTATTATTCTCTAACATTATCATGTAGTGGTGACGGCGAAGAACGAGAAAGGCTTCCAAGAGTGTTGATTAAGAATCGAATTTGGACTGAGTGAACTTGTTCCAGAAATCAAGCAAGGATAAATTCGCCTACACTAGTGGCGAGAAAGGTCTACGGCTATCGAACCTAAATTGAGGGATAAAATCCTCTGTTATTAAAACTCGTACCACCTTGTACTGCAGAGTGATGGTTGGTGCTCGTCTATGTACGTTCGAGAATGTACAGCCCGATTCTCGTAACTCATGAAATTTTTAGATTAGATTCTTCATTATAGAATCGGTTGGTTATAGAATAACAATCTTTCTTATGATGGGCCAGTAATGCCTGATGAAATGTATGTTTTATACGTTATGTTGACTATTGTGATACGATGGTTAGTCTATATCCATGCTATCCATGCATCAAAAAACCTCATGGAACAGGCAAGAAATGGCCATCTCGCTCCCAACCACAATGTCAAATAATGTCCGAGCATTGTATCCCTTTGTAACCACTGCACGCACTTGAAATTTTGCAGCACCCATCCCTCCCCCCCCCCCTTTTTTTTTCTAGTAACATGGCTGCTGCTCCGTTGCAATCACTATCACTCAAGTAACCGCACTGGACGAGGATGCGTCTGTTAATAATGCGGTGCTGTTGCTTTAATCAAGGCTACATAACCCTACTCTAACCTTGGAAAAACAATTCTGGGGGATTTGCATGAATGTATCCTTACCAATATCGCTTTCATAACGCCGAAGTTGTCTTTTTGGCCACGTGCCTTGTGGCCCATGTTGTCTGCTCGGCAAGACAGCTGCCAGCGCATACCTCGTTGCTGAAGCTGGTCAAAAACATTTGCCACTATAGGCATGTCAAAAAGGTTAGATGCAAAGCGTAAATGGGTGAAGTCCACAAAGAATGCTATTTGCAATAAATGTTGCTGGCAAAGAGTGAAATAATGTAAGCATGAAAATATGCTGCACTAAATCTAGAAACAATAACAATGTTAACGTGGATTTCGCAATCATTTTGGAATGCTACCTTTCGCCTTGGTTAACAATATCGTTTTTCCAAAATAAACCTATCAGTGGGGCGGTCAGGGTCTCTTAACGCAGGGTTCCTCAAAGGGTAGATGCCAAGCAGATCTTTTTGATGGACCTTTGCTTATAAAAGGTTTTTGGACGTGTGTTAAGCACTTCTGAAGAGAGTTAGTCTTGCGTAATTTCGCTTGTGACTTCGCATATATTCACTTGATAAGAGGCTTTGCAAAGAAGGTAGAAATATAGCCTCACAAAAATGGAAAAGCTGTATCAGGGACGCAGCCGCAGTGGGGAACGGGAAATGCCTTGTGCGAGCTGAAAATCATACATGGGCACTAGGATACACAAATGACGTAAGCAGATACATAATTAACAATAATTAACACAATAGAAATCTCACGTGCTTAGCCTATGGCACAGCTAGCCGCGGTCTTACAGTCTAATTTTGCAATCGAGCTCTGTCCTTATTCCTGATGGCCCGTTTTAGTTGCACACTGTGCTTTGGCACTAGGGGTACAGATATGACCCCCCCCCCCCCCCCTCCATTGTTGGTGCCCAAGAGTGCCTTGCGCAGCTTTTGCCCGCCGCCTTCGTAGAAGATTGGGGCTCTTGCGCTTGCCTCAATATCCTGCGTTGGCGCTGCCTATAACGGGAAGCACACATCCCACCGTAATGACAGGGTTCGGTATCCCACTTTTGTGGTTTCCTAGTCTCTCCACTCCTTTTCTGAGCCCTATATGTCGAACGCAGGGGCATCATAGCAAACAAGCGCAAAATGCTGCCAAAAAATTGCACACATCTGCGCATTTTCACTCCTGATGACCACCACTTTAAGTATGATGAAGTAACCTGCTGTCGTATATATATATTAGTGAGCTCTCTCAAACGCCACCATTCCTGCTTGGATTGACAAACGTGCTGCACAGTGCTTCCAACCCTAAGAAATTTCCATAAATCTGGGCATTTTTTTACCTTTAATATTTGTGCTATGACATCGATGAAAAAAAGCTCAGAGGCCTGAGAAACCACTGCTGCCGAACCGAGATAACCGATACACGGAACAGCTAACGTGAAGGCTTGTTTAGATTTCAGCGAACGCAAGTTACCTTCGTATTAGAGTGTGGCTGTCCTGGGATCAACATTGCTGCACAGCTATGCTGTTAATTTCTGTTTCCTTTGAAACAACGTTGACGCGTAACGGGCAAAACAAACGTATGCTGCAGCACCAAAGAAAGCAGCACAGGCAAATCTCTGCATGAACAGACACATACCTGGCAGTGAGCTACAAACTGTCCACACATAGTTGCTCAGAACTGTCCATGGGCAGACCAAACTTGGATAGAGTACCATTGTAGAATCCCAGTGGTCACGGGGGGGGGGGGGGGGAGGGGGGGGCTGTGTTGTCAGCACAACTTGCAGTTTGAAATCATTTCGGCTGCAGCGCAGCGCCTTCTATACTCCAATATTTGGAAAACGTGCTTAGAAATAAATTCATGTTCTAAATTTTCATCTTGTGCCTCGTTGAGCAGGACTGCAGGATGTCGGCGATGACTTTATAAAGAAATGTCCAACCACGGTCAGTGAGTAGTTCGTGGGGAGCTTCATTCTGCAGAATCACGTCGCGTAAAAGAAAATCGGCGACATCTGTGGCGCAGCTTCTTGGAAGAGCTCTGGTGATGGAGTAGCGCGTGAAGTAATCTGTCGCCACAGCGACCCACCTGTTGCCAGATGTTGATAGAGGGAAAGGGCCAAGTAAGTCTAAGCCAACGCAAAAGAACTGTTCCGAAAGAATGTCGAGCGGTTGAAGGCTCCCGGCAGGGAGCGTCGATGGTGTTTTTCGGCGCTGGCATTTCTCACACGCCGCAACGTATTTCCGGACGGAGCGGGCAAGGCCTGGCCAAAAGAAGCGTCGGTTAATCCGGTCGTAGGTGCTGGAGACGCCGAGGGGACCTGGCGTTGGTTAAGTCTTGAAGTTCTTGGAGAACAGCTGTCCGGGGTTGCTTCGGAATGACGAGGAGTAGGGCAGGACCGTCGGGGTGTACGTTGTGGCGGTAAAATTCACACCATCCCGGAGAACAAGCAAGTGAAGGGACGAATGGGAAGGCGGAGATTCTAAGCGATCAATGATGGTGCGCAAGGTGGCATCACGGCGTTGCTCGTCAGTGACGTGTAGCAGCTGAGAAACGGAGAAAACGCAAGCGTCGGCATCGGTGTCAGGGTCGGTGTGTGGTTCGTCCAGTGGATAGAGTGATAAATAGTCTGAGTCTTGATGTAGGCAGCCCGACTTGCACACTACTTCATAGGAATATTGTCTAGTCATAGGAATAGCCCAGTGACCAAGCGAAGGGATATACTCTCCCCGTTGAGTAGGCGGAGATTGGGACGAATATAAAATGTGCCTCTGCGTGAACTTACGCTCAGACTTGCTCTCGTGC
>NC_051164.1:57942109-57995286 GCF_013339745.2 Dermacentor silvarum
TGCCTGATGATATGTATGTTTTAAACGTTATGTTGACTATTATGATACGATGGTTAGTGTATATCCATGCTATCCATGCATCAAAAAACCTCATGGAAAAGGCAAGAAATGGCAATCTCGCTCCCAACCACAATCTCAAATAATATCCGAGCATTGTATCCCTTTGTAACCACTGCACCCACTTGAAATTTTGCAGCACCCCTCCCCCCCCCCCCCCCTTTTTTTTTCTAGTAACATGGCTGCAGCTCCGTTGCACTGACTATCCCTCAAGTAACCGCACTGGACGAGGATGTGTCTGTTAATAATGGGGTGCTGTTGCTTTAATCAAGGCTACATAACCCTGCTCTAACCTTGGAAAAACAATTCTGGGGGATTGGCAAGAATGTATCATACGAATATCACTTGCATAACGCCGAAGTTGTCTTTTAGGCCACGTGCCTTGTGGCCCATGTTGTCTGCTCGGCAAGACAGCTGCCAGCAGACCTTGTAGATGAAGCTAGTCGAAAACATTCGCCACTAGGCATGTCAAAAAGGTTAGATGCAAAGCGTAAATGGGTGAAGTCCACAAAGAATGCTATTTGCAATAAATGTTACTGGCAAAGTGTAAAACAATGTAAGCATGAAAATATGCTGCACTAAATCTAGAAACAATAACAAATATTAAAGTGGATTTCGCAATCATTTTGAAATGCTACCTTTCGCCTTGGTTAACAATATAGTTATTCCAAAATAAACCTATCAGTGAGGCGGTCAGTGTCTCTTAACGCACGGTTCCTCAAAGAGTATATGCCAAGCAGATCTTTTTGATGGACGTTTGCTTATAAAAGCTTTTTGGACGTGTGTTAAGCACTTCTCAATAGAGTTAGCCTTGCGTCATTTTGCTTGTGACTTCGCATATATTCGCTTGATAAGAGGCTCTGCAAAGGTAGAAATATAGGCTCACAAAAATGGAAAAGCCGTATCAGGGACGCAGCCGCAGTGGGGAACGTGAAATGCTTTGTGCGAGCTGAAAATCGTACATGGGCACTAGGATACACAAATGACGTAACCAAATACATAATTTACAATAATTAACACAATAGAAATCTCACGTGCTTAGCCTATGGTACAGCTAGCCGTGGTCTTACAGTGTACTTGTGCAATCGAGCTCTGTCCCTATTCGTGATGGCCCGTTTCAGGTGCAAACTGTGCTTTGGCACTAAGGGTACAGGTATGACCCCCCCCCCCCCCCCTATTCTTGGTGCCCAAGAGTGCCTTGCGCAGCTTTTGCCTGCCGCCTTCGTAGATGATTGGGGCTCTTGCGCTTGCCTCAAATCCTGCGTTGGTGCTGCCTATAACGGGAAGCACACATCCCACCATAATAAAAAGGGTTCGGTATCCCACTTTTGTGGTTTCCTAGTCTCTCCACTCCTTTTCTGAGCCCTACATGTCGAACGCAGGGGCGCCATAGCAAACAAGCGTAAAATGCTGCCAAGAAATTGCACAAACACGTCTGCGCATTTTCACTCCTGATGACCACCACTTTGTGTATGATGAAGGAACCAGCTGTCGTATATATATATATATATATATATATATATATATATAGAGAGAGAGAGAGAGAGAGAGAGTGAGCTCTCTCAAACGCAACCATTCCTGCTTATATTGACAAACGTGCTGTGCAGTGCTTCCACCCCTAAAAAACTTCCCTAAATCTGACCATTTTTTCCCTTTAACATTTGCGCTATGACATCGATGAAAGAAATGCTCAGAGACCTGAGAAACCACTGCTGCCGAACCGCGATGACCGATACACGGAACAGCTAACGTGAAGGCTTGTTTATATTTCAGCGCACGCAAGTTACCTTCGTATTAGAGTATGGATGTCCTGGGCTCAATATTGCTGCACAGCTATGCTGTTAATTTATGTTTCCTTTGAAATAACTTTCCTGCGTAACCGCAAAATAAACGTATGCTGCAGCACCAAAGAAAGCAGCTCAGGCAAATCTCTGCACTAACAGACACATACCTGGCACTGAGCTACAAACTGTCCACACAGATTTGCTCAGAATTGTCGATGGGCAGACCAAACTGGGATAGAGTACCATTGTAGAATCCCAGTGGTCGTGATTGGGGGGGGGGGAGGGAGGGCTGTGTTGTCAGCGCAACTTGCAGTGCGAAATCATTTAGGCTGCAGCGCAGCGACTTCTATGCTCAAATATTTGAAAAAAGTGCTTAGAAGTAAATTCATAGTCTAAATTTCCAGCTTGTGCCTCGTTGAGCCAGGACTGCCGGATGTCGGCGATGACTTTAGAAAGAAATGCCCAACCACGGTCAGTGAGCTTCATGCTGCAGTATCACGTCGCGTAGGAGAAAATCGGCGACATCTTTGGCGTAGCTTCTTGGAAGCGCTTTGGTGATGGCGTAGCGCGCGGAGTAATCTGTCGCCACAGTGACCCACTTGTTGCCAGACGTTGATAGAGGGAAAGGGCCATGTAAGTCCAAGCCAACGCAAAAGAACGGCTCCGAAGGAATTTAGCGGTTGAAGGCACCTGGCAGGGAGCGTCGATGGTGTTTTTCGGCGCTGGCATTTCTCACACGTCGCAACATATTTCCGGATGGAGCGGGCAAGGCCTGGCCAAAAGAAGCGTCGGTTAATCCGGTCGTAGCTGCGGGAGACGCCGAGGGGACCTGGCTTTGGTTAAGTCGTGAAGTTCTTGGAGAACAGCTGTCCGGGGTTGCTTAGGAATAACGAGGAGTAGGGCAGGACCGTTGGTGCGTACGTTGTGGCTGTATAATTCACACGATCCCGGAGAACAAGCAAGTGAAGGGACGAATGGGAAGGCGGAGATTCTAAGCGATCAATGATGGCGCGCAAGGAGGCATCATGGCGTTGCTCGCCGGTGACGTGTAGCAGCTGAGAAACGGAGAAAACGCAAGCGTCGGCATCGGTGTCAGGGTCGGTGGGTGGTTCGTACAGTAGATAGAGTGATAAACAGTCTGAGTCTTGATGTAGGCAGCCCGACTTGCACATTACTTAATAGGAATATTCTCTAGTCATAGGAATATTCCAGCGACCAAGCGACGGGATCTAATGTCTCCGTCGAGTAGGCGGAGATTGGGACGAATATAAAATGTGCCTCTGCGTGAACTTACGCTCAGACTTGCTCTCGTGCAGGAGATAGGTAATACATGAAAAGTGCTAAACGCGCTTCTCATTTTGAGGAGTTTTTTTTTTTCCGCACCTTCAAGAATGGTATACTTGAGGTTTTACATTCCCAGTGCCACAATCCACGCGGATAGAATGGTTTGCCGATTATTTTAATTTTCGGTGGTTTCCTAGCACCTACTAAAGCGACAGCAGCGTGTTTCAAACACGAGTTGAAACGTATCTTACGTTACACCTTGCATAGATTGTCTTATTAGATCCTGCTACTCGTAGCTCAAACAAGGTGCGATACAGAGACCATGGCCATACTTGCATAAGTTTATTCGTGGTCTTTGTTTGTTTTGACTGTGTCTATACAATGTTCAGTCATGACGGAGCATCAGTTCGACTATAAACTGCAGCAGCACTGAAATCAGTTGCACAAAGGCTAAAACTGAAAGGCTCAATCATACTTTACGAAATATAACTTTTTGATATCAGCGACGAAACAAAGTATCATCCAGAAGCCTAATGTGGTTTTCAACTTTATAGACGTGAATTCTCCTCAGTGCGAAGACAACTGTAGTATAATACAGCCTCTCTACTATCGTGAATAATTTTACGGCCTATAAGTTTGTCTTTACATGTAATTTAGCATGCATGACAATTCTCCTGTGATGCATTTTCTTTTTATGTATTCCTGTTCTCCTTGTAACCTAGTTTTCGGCAGCATATTTTTTAGGTGTTGTCGAATGACTTAAGCAAATAAAAGATAGTTGCTACTCCCTTTGCTACAATGGGAGCAAACTGGTTGCATTTCTGGCACTCCTACCTTATAGCTACCAAACAAATGGTGCATCGGTAACCTGAATGCACAGGTACGAAGAAACATCGGTAACGACGCGATGCTAGGGTTTACCGCGCTTTTAGGGGCGAAGCTCCTTAGGGTGTGGGTCTGTCCCTCCTCTGTAGTATGTAGTAGTAGTAGTAGTCGTCGTCGTCGTAGTAGTAGGTAGCCACGTCTACTTTTATGAAAAAAAAATTCCAAAAGTTATGTCCGTAGCGCGGAATCGAACCAGGGACCCTTCGCTTCTGAACGCGCGGCGCTAACCACTACGCCACGAAGCGCACAATGGACACACGCACCACGATGACAATAAATACCCAACATTAACGAAAGACTGCGCGTTTCTAACGCGTTTGTGCTAGTGCGTTACGGCCCGTGTAAGAAGCTGGTGTAAGACGCTGTGGCCTCTGCGCCTTACTCCCGTATTCGCAAACGCGGTGCACGTTTCGGGATGTGTAAACGGCTGCGTAAGACGCTGTGGCCTCTCCCCCTTACTAGAGAGTACTGCACGTTTCTAACGCGTTTGTGCTAGCGTCCCCTTAAGCGGGAGATGGTGCAATTATAATGAAGGACGCTGCTATAACATAGGAATGACGCCACATATGGCGCGTGTCATTGGTGGAAGTCAATCGTTCGATTTAGTGCGGCGAGACTGGGCGAATTACACGGAAGATTCACGGTTTACCGATGATTCCCTCCGGAGCTTCGCCCACTCATCATCATTCACCCCGTGGATATGCGGTGTTTTTTTCTGGGCCCTCAGAAAAATCCACAGCTCATTCTGTCAATCTTTATCCAAACTCCGTCTTGTGACTGCTGTCAAAACCGCCCAACACGTGCACAACGTCTGCTGTCATTGTGTCGTTTCTCGCGATTTCATTCCCCCGATGTTAGCGTGCTCAAAGCTCTGACGCCGTGACAGTTTCCATCACTGCATTGGAAGACAGCTTGTTGCCTGCTACTTTTTTTTTCTTTCCTGGTTGCATTGTGACACTAGATCTCCCCCACTCCCCTATCATTGCTATTTTCTGCAATGAATCAGGTGATAGTCACCTCATTTCAGGCATTGTTCGAAATTTCGCTACCCTCTTTGGCTTTCCGACGAAATCTTCTCCGGACGTTAGCTCCATCGTCTACACAATTTTCTGTTCCTCTAGATTTCCTCTTCTTGCTTTTTTTTCAGCAGATCATAGCACAGGAGTCCTTTTGAGCGTTGGCTCCATCAAATCAACTGACATTCATCTCACCTTGCACAATGTTGGAATGGTAAATTAGATATTCATTGGCCTCCTTGATAGAGAATTACAATTCAAGCACTCCCTTCTGCATCTTTTTCTCGGATTTCGTTTCCTAGGGCTTGATTGCTCTCTAGCTAGAATTCTCGGCTACCACGTCAATCTATCTCAGCAGGTCTTAGCTTGGAGCTTTATGGTCGATTTGAAAGCATTTACGCTTTTTAGACGTTGCCATTTTCTGACGTGTACCTACGCCTGTGGTAAAGTGAACTGCTCACCAAGATTTTGTTGCTTCTGGTCCGACGCTACGACTGTAATATCTCTAGTTTTGTATTTCACCTTTTGTGCGTACGTCATGATTGAAACGCTTCTTGGCATGTAGTGAAGTGAAAGAACGGTGAGGTGACAGCAACGTCGTTGTACAAGATATCACAGCCGCTGTGAGATATCATTCAGATATGGCTCAGCAATATCTTACAGAATTCTTACAGATTCATTAGTACCTTTCTTTACAAAGAAAGTTGCTAAGAATTGTAGAAAAAAAAGATTCCTATTACAGTTTTAGCAATAATTTCGTGCCCTCGCCTTCTTTTTCCCTACAGCTCTTTAGACCTCATGTCTTTTTATACTGCTCGTGCAAATAACACTTCATAGCACGTAGTTCAAATGAACTTAATCATAGGACGCTGTCACTTGCGCTGAGCAACACGCCTTGTACTGGTCTATGAGTCTTTTCACACCGTGTTCTAGCTTCCTACGCTGGTAGGCCTGGTCCCCGCAGGGGCGTCTGTGTAAGCAGACGTTTGGTGTGTTGCGACACCACGGACCCGAGCACATGGGGGTCGGACCCTCCCGCGTGTAGCCGTGCGCGGCTTAGCCGTGTCCGGGGAAAAGAGGATCCTGGGGGTTGAGCCGATGCCGGGTGTTTGGACCGTTATGGCCCCCCGGCGGAGGCAACACACCTCTTTGGCCTCCGCTTCACGTAGACGGCACCCCCGGACTGACCCACTCGGGGGAAATCGGTAGTTGCCTTTTCCTATCCTTCTCTCCAATCTTCGTCTTTCTCTCTCACTTTTAATCTTTCCTGTCTCCTCCTCTCTTCTATTTACTTCCACATTTCCTGGCGGCAAGGGTTAACCCTGTGTATTATATCCTACCTTGGGTATACATATATTAGGTTATAGTGGCGGTGTATAGCTGGCGTCGGCAGGTTTCTCCAAACCTGACGCGTCCCCTGGTTGGGCTCGGAGGTGGGTGGCTACCACCGCCGCCGAATATCCAAGAAACTTTATGGAATCATCATTCCCTCCCTTAACAGATCGCCGTCATAAAAGAGGGCGCACCGATGCATCATTTGAATTTACATTCAGAAGCAATGTCCCAACATTTGTAAAATACTATGTGATCCACAGTGTAGGAAACACTTCCGCGAGGAAGCTTTCCCCATTTTTGATGGCAAAGATTTTGACACAAAAACTCGGACCAGCCTACAAGGCTTCAAAGATGTCTAGTGGAGATATACTCCTTGAACTGAAAGAAAAACAACAAGTAGAGAAGCTTTTGGATGTCACCAGTATCGGTGATGTAGCAGTAACGATTTCACCCCATCGCTCACTAAACACGAGCCGGGGCGTGATCTCTGAGGAAGACTTCATGAATTTGAGTGATGAGGAACTCCTTGAGGGTTTCCAGGAGCAAGGCGTCACAAAAGTTCAGAGAATCGTCCTTCGACGAAACAACCAAGAAATTCCCACAAAGCATGTCATTCTCACATTTGCTACCAGCACATTGCCCAGTTCCCTTGAGGCTGGCTACGTCAAGGTCAATGTCAGGCCATATATCCCCAATCCTAGACGATGCTTTAAATGCCAAAGGTTTGGCCATGCTTCTCCTTCTTGCAGAGGCAAAGCAACATGTGCAAAATGCAGCTCAAACGATCATGAATCCGACAAATGTAATTCTTCTCCACAGTGCACAAACTGCAAAGGTGATCACCCTGCTTACTCACGGTCATGTCCCGTCTGGAAAAAAGAAAAAGAAGTCATTGCAATCACAGTCAAAGAAAAAATATCGTTCTATGAAGCTAGAAAACGCCTATCACTTTTACCAAAACTAAGCTATGCCAATGTGGTGCATCAGGGGGCAGCGCCACATAGGCCCCGGGAGCCTACAGGGTCTACTAGCAGTAGCCCTGCGGTGGCTCCTCCAGCCCCCATGGTGGCGGCAGCCAGTGCTGCCCCATCGCTTTCAAAGGCTCCGGAGATCCCGGTCTCGCAGGGCCTTAAAACAACTCGTCCATCAAGGCCTGAGGCACGTGCCTCAGCGTCAACCCTTCGGTCCTCCAGCGCTTCTGCAATGGAGGTCGATACCAAAACACCGGTGTCATTGACACCGAAGGACCAACGCTCTCTCGAGCGCACAAAGAGGGATAAACTCCCAGTAACCGCTCCTAAAAAGGACAGGTAACCTAAGGGTTACCGTTCAAATCCACTGTCCACATTTAAAACATATGTCACCTATAATTTGTATTTCAGAACCAATTATCATTTAAGCATTCTCATTTCTGTTCCATCATGGCTTTTATTATACAGTGGAACTGCAGAGGTCTACTACATAACCTAGGTGACATAAAAGACATCATAAACAGTTTTTCCCCAGTTGCCTTTTGTTTACAAGAAACAAATCTAGGCCCCCAAAATCAGAATATTTTGAAAGGCTTTTCTGTCTTTCGAAAAGACCGGGCAAACACTAGCCGACTGTGTGGAGGAGTTGCCGTTGTCGTGAAAGGCGGCACTCCCACCCGTGAAGTTAAACTGAATACTCCATTCGAAGCGGTTGCCGTCACTATTCTCTCTTTTAAAACTTTGACAGTTTGTTCTATATACATCCCACCTCACGAAAGTGTAAGCCTTAAAGAACTTGAAAAACTCATAGAACATCTACCAGACCCATTTATAATTGTAGGAGATTTTAATGCTCATTGTACTCTTTGGGGAAGTGAGAAGACTGACCAAAGAGGACAACTCATAGAAGATTTTATTCTATCTAACAACATCTGTCTTTTAAACTCGGGAGCACCTACTTACTTTTCACCTACATCACGTAATTTTAGCTGTCTTGATTTATCTTTATGTTCACCTTCTCTTTTTATAGATTTTAGCTGGGAAGTGTTGGACAATCCATACGGCAGTGACCACTTACCTGCCATAATTAAACTGTCATCAACTTTACCCATCATCACCTGCAGGCCGCGTCGTTGGAAACTCCAACTGGCAGACTGGACGCTTTTTACAGAAGCTGCCAAACTAGAAGAAAACTTTTCAGCCGATCTAGGCATCGATGAAATTAATGAAACATTTACGACTATCATAATCACAGCAGCGGAAAGAGCCATACCCCAATCTACAGGACAATATCGAAAGAAACTAAACCCGTGGTGGACAGAGGAATGTTCCAAAGCAAAAAAAGAACAGAATAAGGCCTGGGGCAATCTTCGTAGATACCCGACATATAAAAACCTAATTATTTTCAAACAGAAAAAAGCCCATGCACGATACATCCGTAGACAAGCTGAAAAAAACTCTTGGCAGGAATACGTCTCCTCAATTAACAGTTCAGTCTCCTCCAAACGCATGTGGGAACAGGTAAAGAAATTCAAAGGGGATTACTCGTCCTACACAATTCCCTTACTCTCAAATCCTGGTACACAAACAACACTCGACGAACAAGCAAACATTCTGGGGGAACACTTCTACAAAGTATCAAGTTCAGCCAACTACACGGACACATTTTTAACATACAAAAACTCTGCTGAAAGACAAAGATTACCAACAACAGGTGCTTCTGATGAGCCGTACAATGCTCCCCTCACACTCTCAGAATTAAATAGCGTACTTTCTGCTGGAAAGAAAACTGCAGTTGGTATGGACCGTATTCACTACACCATGCTTGCCCACTTGTCACAAACATCTATCAAAGCATTACTAAAATTCTTTAACAAGATTTGGGAAACTGGAGAAATGCCGAAAGCATGGAAAAACGCCATAATCATACCTTTCCTAAAATCTGGAAAGCCAGCTACATCCCCCAGCAGTTACCGCCCCATTGCTCTCACCAGCTGTTTGGCAAAGTCATACGAATGTGTTGTGAACACCAGGCTAACTTTCACCCTCGAAATAGAAAAGTCCTTAAACATACATCAATGTGGTTACAAAAAGGGTTGTTCTACAACTGATCACCTTGTCCGACTTGAACATGAAATACGCAATGCCTTTTTACACAAACAACACTGCCTAGCTGTCTTTTTCGACTTGGAGAAGGCATATGATACCACATGGAGATATGGCATTTTGAGGGACTTGGCAGACCTAGGGATTCGGGGCAGAATGCTCAAGTGCCTATCTGATTTTATGTCCGATCGAACATTTCAGGTGCGTCTTGGTAGGGTTCTGTCACGCGTATTCACCCAGGAAAACGGTGTGCCTCAGGGCTGTGTTTTAAGTACAACACTGTTTGTTGTCAAAATGAATTCTGTCAACAAAGTCATACCTTCTACTCTTATGCACTCTCTTTACGTTGATGACCTCCAGATTGCTTTCCGCGCATCTAACATGACAACGTGTGAACGGCAGATTCAAATCACCCTAAACAAACTGACACTATGGGCTAATAAAAACGGCTTCCGTTTCTCATCCGAAAAAACTGTTGCCGTGGTGTTTTCTCAGAAGAGGGGCTTACAACCTGACCCCACCCTATCACTAAATGGAATAGTACTGCCAGTCAAACAAGAGCAAAAGTTCTTAGGGGTAATATTCGATAAAAAGCTAAATTTTCTTTCACACATTAACAACCTAAAGGTTAAAACAAATAAGGCCCTTAATGTCCTGAAAGTCCTGTCCCGGAAGCACTGGGGCTCTGACCGCAAATGCCTCCTTCATATTTATCGTTCCTTGGTACGTAGCAAATTGGACTACGGGTGCATAACGTATGGTTCAGCCAGACAATCGTACCTTAAGCGGTTAGATCCCGTTCATAATAAAGGACTACGCTTAGCAACCGGTGCCTATAGGACCTCACCCGTTCCCAGCTTGTATTCCGAGAGCAACGAGCCGTCTTTAGACCACAGAAGAACGCAACTCATGTTGACATACGTTCTAAGAGTTCGCTCATCGCCAGACCACATTTGCCACAACATTATCACACACTGCGAGAAACGACTACACTACATGAACAAGCCAAATGCTATAAAACCACTTATACTTAGATTTGAAGAAAAAGTACTCAACTACAATGTCCCTACTGAAACGCTTTCTGTCATGCAAAGACCAACCAGATTAGCACCTTGGAACGATTTCACAAAATTTCTAGATTTTTCGTTAACGCATATAAAAAAACAAGATATGCCTCGTGAATTTATACTACAGGAATTTCGCACAGTGCAAGACACATACGACACTTGCACGGAATTTTACACCGATGGCTCGAAGACGCCCATTTATGTCGGAAGCAGCGTGGTTCAAGGTATGTGGGAACAGACAGTTAGACTACCACAGTTTGTATCAGTTTTCACTGCTGAGTGTTATGCCTTATGGATGGCAGTACAAAAGATTATAAGCACTAAACACGAAAAATCTGTAATTTATACAGACTCTTTAAGTGCACTTAAAGCCCTGAATATGCAATCACAATACGAACCCATCATTGGCAATATCCTAAACACACTAACACATCTAAGTGAAGGCCAGATTATTCGTTTCTGCTGGGTGCCAAGCCATGCGGGTATCCCAGGAAATGAAAAGGCGGATGAATGTGCAGCAACGGCAAAATATATGAATACTTCAAAAGTTAATATACCTGCTAGGGACGGGATTCAAGCAGTTCGCAAGGCACTCCTTTCAAACTGGCAACGCGAATGGAAATTGAAAGATAACAACAAACTTCAACTTATTAAACCTGTCCTTGGAGAGTGGAAGACATGCTATCATCAAGAACGTTTCATCGAAGTAATACTTTGTCGCCTTCGGATAGGCCACACACACATGACACATAATTACCTTTTGACAGAGGAGGAACAACCAACATGTGATAAATGCCATGAACCATTAACAGTAATACACATTTTAATCACATGTCCGCATCTCGAAATTGTTAGGAAAAAGTACTTCCGAGTTTTGTATAAGTCACACACTCCACTTCACCCGATGTTGCTATTAGGAGATGATGCACTAGTATCTCTGACTGACGTGTTAAGTTTCTTTGACGAAACAGGGTTTTTAAGTAAGTTTTAATTAAAGTGTATGCTCCATCTACAAAGGAAATTTTATCATCCTGTGTCTGGCGCAGCATAGCCGTAGCCGCTTTTGCGCCAATAAATCCAACTTAACTAACTAGCTGGTAGGCCTGGATTTACCAAATATTGTCAAATATATTCAAAATGTACATGTTTGTTTATTGAAATAACATATTTAGTTTTGTCCATCCTACAGGCAATAATGTGTTCCTTTAAATTAAAAAATACGCCTGTCCAATAGTAGGTGTTCTTTCTAACATTTTCGTTCCAAAAGTGTGTTCCCTCATACACAGCTGACGCTGACTAGGATACATAAAAAATACATAACGTACACATTGTAGGACAAGTAGACTACTGCGAAGCTAAGAAAGAAATAGTTATTACAGATAATATAAATACGCAAAGCGAAGCTCTCGATATTGATTTCCGGTGTCCCCCTTTTTTTCCGTCCTAGCCGAGACAATCGCGCAACCCGAAATTGTCGGTTGAGTTTAGGCAGTGCGGTTCTGTGCTTCAGTCAACGTGAATCACACAGGAACTGTCCAACATTGATCCAAGTAGACGCAACAGAGGACTCATCGCGATTGGAGCCCTTCTGGCCATACTGATTTTGCGGCAACAGCGAACCTTGTGCAACCTAATTTCTCCCGTGTCTCATCGTAGCTTAGCGTTTGGGGATGTCCAGGAATGTTTGCAATCGTGTATGATGTCCTGCATAGAGAATAATACCATAATGTTATCAGAATTCTTGCATAAAAGAATTGCGCTAGTTTGTAACGTGCTTTACTAACGACTGTCAGTTTTATTGTGGTTGTGAAGTGGCGCTGACAAATGCGCACTCTCGCATAATACCACTCAAACACTGCCTTCAAATGTCTTATTTTAGTCATTTATTTGTGGTCTCGTTTCCTCGGCTTTATGTGTTTCACCGCCACTACATTGCAGCCATTCCTTCATATAAATTATCACAACATGCTTAAAAAACAATTTCAGTTGAATTTTACGGCAAGAATTTGTTGCTAATAACTATAAATGAGCAAAGCAGATTAAAGCACAAGTTTGGGCTGGCTGGTGTTGTGTTACATGACCGAGTATGCACTGTGTCCCAACTATCATGCACCAAGATTAAAAATATGCAAATCCCACGTAGCTGGACAGAATCAAGGTAATATTGTTTGCCGTCGCTTGGAGGTACTCAGATTCTTTTTTTTTTGTATCTTGTCTAGTTACATAGTAAGTCTTAATTGATTATTCACCTTCTCAAATATCACAAGTAGATGAAAAGTGTGAATGGGAAAATTGTAGAGCAACATGAGAAATTCCCGATATAGCTTTATGTTATTCAATACGTGCTACGTAAAAGTGTTTTCCCGAGCGTGAAATAAGCCCGCGAATACACGCAAAATTTTACCCAAATGGCCGTAGAGGCACTTTGCGTTTATTCGCGGGCTTCTAACCCTAGGAATTCTAACACCCATGGACGGACCCCCTAACCCCAGGGTCCCTCCACGTGTGGACGGACCCTGGGGTTAGGCAGAGTCAATCTGCGTTTAGCGTGTTTATCCAAGGCATTATATGGCTAAGTAAATCGGCATAAAAAGAAGAAAATAAAAATCAAAGCCCCTTTTTAAAGAAATCTGGTTGAACGCGAAGCTTTTCCCCATGCAAACTGGATCAAAGTCAAAATCCAAAGCCAACGACCACGCAACGAACCCAAGAAATGCTGAGTGATCCGATGCGATGCTTATGTGATTTGACTGCTAGTTTATGATTGTATTTTTTTGAACGTTGAAGGTGAATAACGACACATTTCGTTAAGTTAAGCATAGCCTTTATTTTATATCATGTAGCCGTTGATTACACACACACGCTCACACTGTCATGGACGACTCTACGCTTGCAGAGTATTGCCTTGTGATCGCTGTGGTAGACGGTCAGAGGCTCTGCCATTGCTGATACACTGGATCGGCCTTACGGGCACGATCGCGCTCGCGCTTACGTTCGCGTACGGCAGTCTCTTCTGCGTTGGCTGCACCCGCGGCCTACCCATGGTGACGGCTGGGAATGAATTGCGTTACGCGCGTAATTCAACGCAGATATATTCAGTTCGTCTGTGTAGCGTGGCGTTGCAGTTCCCATTGTTCTTATCAGTACAACTGCGAATGTAAACTGTAGTGATCTACGATACATAAGTAGTGCACCGTTGTTCTATTATGTGCGCAGATGCGCAGCCGTTGTTTTATTGTGTGCCCAGTGTGCAGCTAGTTCCATTGTGGAAGTTGGATTTCCTGCAGTGCGTTTTCGGTGCTCATGGACGAATCGGTGAGACATGGCAAGTTTCGCTTAAAGAAAGCATCTGCAAATTCGTAGATTGATCTGTACTTTCCAGTGCTGGCTAAGCAAGAACAGCGTTCCTCGCAACCACCAAGAAGTGCTTTCCCTAAGCCGACTGTCACCGTTTATGGGATCCGCGTAAATTCGCATGCTGGAAATAAGGTTGTCGATATTGTTCACCTAGTTGCCAACAACATGGAAGTTCAGTTTCATTCCATATGAATTCTGGCGAGCATAGGTACGTCGGCGCTAGCTGGCACGCTTTAGTACTATTACTAGCACTACTACTGCTGCTACTACTAATAACTACCGACGATTACTTAATTGATATACTATAAACATGTACATTGTCATATAAAACACAAGTTGTATAAAAATAACTATGTGGTTTATGTCAATTACGTCGTATCTACAACCTTGACTGTTTTGCATGGTCTTTTTCACAAGCTTTGGATGGTTTAGCCATGCAAACGGACGAGCTGCTGCGGAGTGCAGATTCCACCAATTTGTTGGTGGAAGTGGCTTTCCCTTGCCTTCAGTTCAGGAAATACAGGCTCAGGTTTAGTTTTAGTGACATTGCAGAACAATTGCAAATACAAACAGCAGGCCAAAGCGTCACTTCAATATTTAAGCCTTACGTGATATAAAAGCGATGTCTGGCACTGTTATGACTCCGAGAACTGATTTTGCGAATCTTAAAATACGCGACGTATGCTTAAATGTTTCGCGAAATCTGCAGAGTAAAATTATTCAAGCATCAGCGACATTACTGCAAAATTTCGTGCGCATGAATAGGTGGCCGAATGTGCGATTACAGATTCTGTCCACGTCAGGTGAGAGTGTAGTCGAAATCAAATATTGCGAAGAACGGCTTTTGTTGCCTCTTGTGAGCATATTTAAAGACGCTTAACTTCAGCCCATGGACCAGCCTAATGCAATAAAAATGTTTTACAGACCAACAATAGAATAGCTACTTTTATGGTGAAACCCTGACGTTGCTTCTCTATCTGTGATTTCTGCTTCCTGCATACATCTTTAAGTTATACGATAAATAGATGTATCGTAGATGGCCCCCGTCTCCTCGCCAGACGAAACCAGAACCTGAAAGGCAATTTTCTTTGTGCCTACGTTACCTATAGTCGCAGAATATACTTATCCAGCGCTTTGTTCACGGATGCAGTGTTATCTTTGTCTAACAGTAGTTGAAGTAAAGGAGCGATAGAAACAGTCTAGACACAATAAAATTTTTGCTAGCTGACTCAAAATTCGGCTTCAGAAATTTCAAAGCAAAATATAGTACTGCACGGAAAACAGGCAGCCTCCACTGTTACTGACTTGATGTTTCCAACTTTTCCTTATTGTCTTTCTTACGTTAAGTTAAGATCCTGGAGCTCAAACCCATAGAAGAAACACTGGAATGCATCATATCGCTTCAAATAAATTACTACATGAGCTTTTTTTAAGAACAAGTTTATTAAGAAAACTGCTGTGTTAAGATGTGTTTTCCAGGAGGTCCTACGGGTTGTGACGTCATGGAGAAGAAAGTGGTCACGTCTTGGCTCGGTCTCGTTAGGCCGTCTACTTTATGCTGCTACATCGGGCCAGGCAACAAGCAGCAGCGGCATAGCAAACACCCAGTGAACCGAAGCGAGTGTTAAAGTGTCACGATGCCCTGCTCCTACGTTCCAACTTTCTGCGTCGTGACCTCACAACACCACACATCTTGAGAATTCGATCTTAACTTTCTCAACACTGATGATAGAAATTTCTTCTTTGGTTGCGTTTACCGTTCACATTCTTCCTCAGCTTTTGGTTTTTGCATTTCTCTGCATTGGCAAGGTTATCCATGGAGAACAAAAACTCATAATTATGGGTGATGTGAACATAAACCTAATGGAGTCATCCCTGAGCTATGTCAGTTATTCATCTTCTTTTCATGGTTTTGGTTAGGAATGTCTTATGTGCCTATTTCTTGGGAGTTCCAGCACTCTAATCGATCATGCGTTGTCTAAACTTTTGAATCCACCTGATGCAGGCGTACTTGAAACTGACATTGCTGACCATGTTCCTGTCTTTATGCTCACTACTGCTGCACACTATTCTTATTCCAACTCTTACACTAAACTTGCTTTCGGTAAAAAGTTGTTCTCAGAGCTGTATTTCATATTGACTGATCTTTCGTTCTTCAATGATGTACAGGTAGCCTTCTTGCGTTATCACACTATCATTCCTACTCTCAGATACGCAAGTGCAAAAAGAAAGTGGCGTCACCTCAAAGCCCATGGGTAACCGATAGACTGTTAAAAGCGATGCGCACACGAGAAAACTTTTATAAAAAATAAAAAGACAACCATTCAATATAAACCTACGTGCGCGGTACAAGAAATTCTGCAACCCACTTTCTGCTTAGCTTAAAAAAAGCCAAAAACGTATATGACGAAGAAAAAATACTTAAATGCGTTTCTGATGTAAAAAAATGGAAAATAGTGAATTCATTTTTGAATAGGAAACAAGGATCTCATAACATAGCCAAAATATCCCACAATGGCAATACTTATGGAGAGCCGGCCACTTATGATAGCGGATGCTTTCAGCGATTCTTTCTTTCTAATATCTCCACTCAAGCAAAACACTACTGATAAGAACCGAAACGCCTTGCACAAAAATTTTATATGTTTCCAACCAGTTCTGATGAGGTGGTATTAGTAATTAACAATTTGAAAATAATAAGCGCTGGGCTGGACAACATTCATCCAGGTCATGTTAAATGAATTTTTAAATCAATGTCATTTGTTCTGTCTCAAATGACTAACCTCATGTTTAAAAGAGGCAGATTTCCTCGCGAGCTTTAACGTGGTAGGGTTACTCCGGTTTTTAAGAAAGGTTATCGCTCATTACCATTTAATTATAGGCCTATCTGTGTTTTACCCTTCTTTAGCAAGGTCACCGAGAAAATAATCGAAAAGCGATCGATAAAATACCTAAAAAATTCCTAACGAATTTGGATTTAGATCCGGTTACTCTGCTGACCTAGCCCTTGTATCTCTTAGTGACCAACTAAAGAAAGCCATTGATGACGGCAAACTTGCAGGATCTTTATTTGTAGAATTTTCAAAGGCATTTGATAGCATTGGCCACGATATTCTTAATGTTAAACAATATTAAATAGGTATAACAGCTCCTCCATTACTACTATTATGAAACTACTTGCGGGACAGATATGAGGTTGTTAGCGTTTCCGATGCTTATTCTAAACACAAAATGAATAATTTAGGTGTACCACAAGGATACAGTTAGGGCTCGTTACTCTTATTACTTTATAATAATGATCTACCTAACTGGCTCAAGTCTTCTAAGCGTATACTATATGCCGATGACACAATTGTTAATTCTGATGACTGTGTGTCAACGGTACTAACCAGGCTTAATAGTGATCTTCATAACTTGTTAGGATGGTGCAAAATGAATAGACTTACCATTAATCCCAGTAAAACTAAATTTCTTCTATTTTCACCCCAAAATAAATCAACACTATGCATTCCGCCTATTTCCATTGGTTACCTATTTATTATCAGCAAGTGAAGAATGCCCATACTTAGCTGTTATTATTGACTGTAACCTAAAATGTCAGCGCCATATAACTCATACAAAAAGTTATCACATGGAATACGAATTCTCATTAGGGCACGTCTGTTCTTTTCACGATCTGTGTTGCTCTCACTCTATTTCGAGTTTGTACACTCTCACATTAATTACGGCACAACCTCCTGGGGTAACACGTACACTATTCGCCTACACCGCTACAAGCTATCCAGAACCAGGCCATAAGAATAATCATCTCAAGTCCACACACCGCTAATGCTAAACATTAACTACAAGAAAATAACATTCCTGATGTTGCCACCCTTCTCAAGTTCAACCTTACCACTTTTCTTTTCAAACGAATAAATGACAAGATCTCATTGACGCTATTTCCTGTATCACCTCTAACGAACGTTAACCCAACACGTTTCGCGCTGCATAATAACTTCATTTGCGCAAAGTACGTACTAATTATGGCAAACAGGCCGTTCACTTTTATGACAAATGGTAATGTATTCCATGATGATATGGCTGCAAAGTATTCGCTGAAACACCCGGTATATTTCCGACCTCATCGCTGTGTGAGTACCACGGCGGGTAATGGAACCCGTGAGGTCATGCTCAGGAACTGCACTTGCGAGACAAGCAGCCACAAAGGCTGGCGATATCTTTGTTTCACGTCTTCGACGTCGTTTTACTTGCCGCATGTTATATTTGCTGTCTGACGCATCCCGTTTCAGGGTTTCTCTTCAACTCTCCTTAGGACACGTCCATGTTACTGCTTAAGTTATTTTGGTTAAAGAGCTTCGCTTACGCCGCGGCGTGCTTAGTCGTCAATATCAGTAAGCTGGCGCATGTAATGAAACTGAAAAGCCAGAAGTAATTGTGATAGAACATAAAAACTGGCTGTATGTCCGTCCGAAATGTGCCGGCGAGCAACATCTTCATTGGACACAAGTCTTCCGAAAGACAGTTCTGTGGAGATTGTTCTCCGTCTGGAAATCGTTTTACATTACTTTTCGTTACGTCCCTTGAGAAGCTCAGTATTTGAAGTCTGCGCGATATTACTTACCGCAGATTTCGCACAGCAGCACGTTTCTCATTCCGCGCGTGACAGTTTGCTAAGCAAATCTCCATGAAAACAAAAGAGCCGAGAAGGAAAGAATAAGCTAAGCGCAAGTGTCTGGCCGCACAGGCGCCATTTATGAAATATACTGGCTGATGGATCGCTTCGCCACGCGAAGTCCGTGGTCTCGAATAATGCGCTTCACTGGAAAACTTCAGTTTCTTTAGGAGACAAAACTTGGAAATGCTGGCGACCAACGTTCTCGGATATTTATTACCTCGACTGGTTGCTCTGAATGAAACGAAGTTCTTCGAATCACTTCCAAGAACTCCGAAAAGACTGAATTTCGAAATGGCAATATTTCTTCATTCTCTAGCAAGGAATAAACGGGCAGTTATGCCTTTCCTGGCTCAAGCAAGCCTAAGTCTCAATAACCCTTTAGAGCAGCCTGGCTGGGGACGTATTCTGGCACGACCACTTTCGACGATACTATCGCTTCGGCCGTCTGGCGCCCGCTGTTTGGTTGGTTGAACAAAATCGGATGATCTGATTCGCTGGTTGAGCACTACGTCACGTGAAGGCGATAGTACCGCCGAAAGCGCCGAAAGTGTCCCGCAGGGGCGTCTGCGTAAGCAGGCGTTTGGTGTGTTGCGACACCACGGACCCGAGCACATGAGGGTCGGACCCTCCCGCGTTTAACCGTGCGTGGCTTAGCCGTGTCCGGGGAAAAGGGGATCCTGGGGGTTGAGCCGAAGCCGGGTGTTTGGACCTTTAAGGCCCCTCGGCAGAGGCAACACACCCCTTTGGCCTCGGCTTCACGTAGACGGCACCCCCGGACTGACCCACCCGGGGGAAATCGGTAGTTGCCTTTTCCTATCCTCCTCTTCAATCTTCGTCTTTTTCTCTCACTTTCAATCTTTCCTGTCTCCTTCTCACTTCTGAACTTCTGATTTTCCAGGCAGCTAGGGTTAACCTTGTGTGAGATAGCCAACCTTGGTTATATCATATTTGGTTATAGTGGTTGTGTACAGCTGGCGTTGGCAGGTCTTGTTCATAACAACCCTGTCGCGTCCCCTTGTTGGGCTCCACGGTGGGCGGCTGGCACCGCTGCCGAAATCATTTTAATCTGTATGGCATCCTCATACCCCAAACTCCCTGATCGCCCTCTCATAAAAAGAGGGCGCACCGATGAATCATTCAACTTCTTCACAAAGGCCACCGAAATTTTTCCACGTTTCCACGTGATTCACTGTGAAAACGCCGACAAAAAAGCGACAAACATTTCACCCTTCTTAGTGTCAAAATGTCTCACGGAGGTCATTGGAAGTGGCTACAAAGCCACCAAGATGGCAAGTGGTGACCTTCTGATTGAGGTAAAAGACAAAATGCAGTACGAGAAACTCACAAAGCTGGTGGCATTTGGCGATAAAACCATATCTGTCAGCGCACACCGAACAATGAACACCGTCAAGGGTGTGGTTTCAGACAGCGACCTCATAGATTTGACTGACGAAGAACTCCTGAATGGATGGAAAGAAGAAAACGTTATAAATGTACAACGCATAAAAATCAGGCGCGACAACAAAGAACTACCAACCAAACACATAGTACTTACTTTTGGCTCTAGCACACTCCCAGATGCAATAGAAACAGGCTACCTTAAACTGCCTGTAAGACCTTACATTCCGAATCCACGACGTTGCTACAAGTGTCAGAGGTTTGGCCATGCCTCTCAACGCTGCCGAGGACAACTAACTTGTGCGAAATGCGCTGCAAAAGATCACTCTGCTGATGAATGTACTGCTGAGGCCCATTGCGCAAACTGCGATGGCAGCCACCCTGCATATTCCAGATCTTGCGCAGCCTGGAAGAAAGAAAAAGAGATAATTACGATCAAAGTCAAAGAGAATATCACTTTCCGGGAAGCACGACAGCGTCTTTCGCCTTCATTTTCCATGAAAACTTCTTTTGCCGAAGTGGTGCAACAGGGGGCAGCATCACGACGGACCCCGGCGGTCGCCCAAGGTACGCGCAGCGTACTGAAGCGACTGCCACCCGCTCCATGGTGGGAGCAGCTAAGGCTGCCCTGCCCTTCTCGAAATCGGCCACACCAGAGGCCTCTACTAGCGCTGGCAGCAGCCATCGCAGCTCAGAGGCTAAGGAGGACCCATCGGCCTCCGGGCTGGTGGGGCCACAGCCTTCGTCCCTCGAGGCGAAGGCTACACGACGTACACATCGCTCGTTAGAGCGAGTGTCCAGCGCTTCGGAAGAGGCTATGGACACTACCCCAAGCAAGGTGGTGCAGTCAGCACCTAAAGAGCGGCCAAATTCTTTGGACCGCTCTAGAAAAGACAGAACCAAAATTACAGGGCCGCAAATGGCTCTGTAGGCTAAAACACGTTCTTCTTCGTACACACAGCACCAACTTACGTTCACTATGGACACGCAAATTATGCAGTGGAACGTCAGAGGCCTTCTTAGGAACCTCGACGATATCCAAGAACTCCTTTACCAACACAATCCAAAAGTGCTGTGTGTACAAGAAACACACTTAAAATCAAAACATACAAACTTTCTCCGACGGTATGTTACGTTTCGTAAAGATCGGGATGATGCTCTCGCATCATCAGGCGGTGTTGCCATCATAATACACAAAAGCATAGCATGCCAACGTTTGCAGCTACAAACGCCCCTTGAGGCAGTGGCAGTTCGACTTGTTCTTCTAAACAAACTCATCACCATTTGCTCGCTTTACATACCCCCACATTACCACTTACACAAACATGAATTCAGTCCTTTATAGACGAATTGCCAGAACCTTATCTTGTTCTTGGCGATTTCAATGCGCACAGCAGTCTGTGGGGCGACTCTCGTATCGATGCGCGAGGTCGTCTTGTTGAACAATTTCTTTTCTCGTCTGGTGCGTGCCTCCTGAATAAAAAGGAACCTACATTTTACTGTATTGCAAACAGAACATTTTCTTCTATTGATCTGAGCATAGCTTCCGCGTCTCTATTTTCTGAACTTGAATGGGAAGTTACCAAAAATCCTTACGGGAGCGATCACTTCCCAATACTACTGAGAACAACCAAAGAAAATGAGTCCTCACCACAAGCCCCTCGATGGAAGGTTGATACAGCGGATTGGGAGAAATTTCGAACTCTTACTAGTAGTATCTCCTGGGCTGACATGTCTTCGTTAGGAATTGATGCTGCTGTGGAGTATTTCACTACCTTCATAATTGATGCCGCTTCTAAATGCATATCCCAAATGAGTAGTGTGGCATGCAAACGCCGTGTCCCATGGTGGAACGACGAATGTAGGAGCGCTCGTAGGAAACAGAACAAAGCGTGGGGGCTGCTACGTGAGTATCCTACTGCGGAGAATCTTGTCAATTTTAAGAAGGTAAAGTCCCAAGGCAGGAGAACGCGCCGACAGGCCAGAAGAGAGAGCTGGCAGAAGTTTTTATCAAGTATAAACTCGTATACAGATGAATCCAAAGTCTGGAACAGGGTAAATAAAGTAAGAGGACGACAAACATATTCACTCCCTTTGGTAAGCACACAGGGCGACAGCTTGGAAGACCAAGCGAACTTCCTGGGCGCACATTTTGAACATGTGTCCAGCTCATCGCACTACTCGGAAACATTTAAACGATACAAAGCCAGAATAGAAGGACAGAAGCTGGAACGAAAATGCAAAAAACACGAGGCATATAACGAACCATTAAGATTAGCTGAGCTACAGGCATCACTAAACTGCTGCAACAATTCTGCACCAGGTGCTGACCGTGTCATATATGAAATGCTGAAGCACCTTCCCCATGAAACACAGAAAACCCTCCTTTCCCTCTACAACGCTGTATGGTCTTCCGGCGAGATACCGTCTGCCTGGAAAGAGGCCATTATAATTCCTATCCTGAAACAGGGCAAGGATCCATCGTCTGTTTCGAGTTACCGGCCTATAGCACTAACTAGCTGTCTCTGCAAAGTCTTCGAAAAAATGATAAACCGCCGCCTACTACATTTCCTAGAATCAAACAAACTGCTTGACCCATACCAGTGCGGTTTTCGCGAGGGTCGATCCACCACTGACCATTTGATACGTATTGAGGCGCAGATACGCGAAGCTTTTATTCACAAACAGTTCTTTCTGTCTGTATTTCTAGACATGGAAAAGGCCTACGACACCACATGGCGGTTTGGAATACTGAGAGACCTCTCCCACTTTGGTATACGTGGTAATATGTTAAATGTGATTGAGAGTTATCTGCTGAATCGCACATTCCGTGTGCGAATTGGCAATGTGTTATCACGACCTTTTGTGCAGGAAACTGGTGTACCCCAGGGAGGTGTGCTCAGCTGCACACTCTTTATCGTTAAAATGAACACAATCCGTGCTTCGTTACCACCCGCTATTTTTTATTCCATCTATGTGGACGATATACAAATAGGGTTCAAGTCCTGCAACCTCGCAGTTTGCGAGAGACAAGTACAGCAGGGGTTAAACAAAGTGTCTAAGTGGGCAGACGAAAACGGGTTCAAAGTAAACCCCCACAAAAGTTCTTGTGTTCTTTTCACTAGGAAGAGCGGTCTCGTTGCAGATCCTACTATCGAAATGTATGGACAACAAATACCTATGAACAAAGAACACAAGTTTTTAGGCATCATACTTGACTCTAAGCTTACTTTCACCCACCACATAAAACATCTCAAGGCGAAATGCCTGAAAACAATGAACTTACTGAAACTTTTATCTCGCACATCCTGGGGCAGCGACAGGAAGTGTCTAATGAATCTTTACAAGAGCCTCATTCGGTCACGATTGGACTATGGTGCCGTAGTATATCACTCTGCCGCCCCGAGCGCGCTAAAAATGCTAGATCCTGTCCATCATCTAGGTATCCGCCTGGCCACTGGCGCATTCAGAACAAGCCCCGTCGAAAGCTTATACGTAGAATCCAATGAGTGGTCACTCCATCTCCAGAGAACATACATCAGCTTCACTTATTTTCTCAAAGTGCACTCCGATTGGGAACATCCTTGTTCTGTAACCATTAATGATTTGAAGTGTGCAACGCTTTTCTATAATCGACCCTCTGTGAGACGACCTTTCTCACTGCGTGTAAGAGAACTCAGCGAAGAGATGGATGTCCCACTTCTAGAACATAGCCTAATGCCTCCAGCTAAGATGTCACCGCCCTGGGAGTGGCACGTGATAGAGTGTGATCTATCCTTTGTAGAGGTCACAAAGCACGCACCCGAGCTCGAAATTGCAATGCATTTCCGCGAACTTCAATCGAAGTACTCGTGCTCGGAATTCTACACCGACGCATCCAAGTCCCATGCTGGCGTATCTTATGCGGCTGTTGGCCCCTCTTTTTCTAAATCTGACGTATTGAACCCCCTAACAAGTATCTTCACAGCAGAAGCCTACGCAGTACTTTCTGCAGTGAAACATATAGACAAATTGAAACTACAAAAGGCAGTAATATTCACAGACTCGTTGAGTCTTGTAAAAGCGCTAACATCTTTACAAAAGCATAAGAATCCTATTTTTCTTGAGCTTTACTCACTCTTGTGTGAGATTTACCAATCTCATAGACATGTAATAATATGCTGGGTGCCTGGTCATAGAGGCATCGAGGGCAATGTGCTAGCAGACCAGTTGGCCACATCAACTACATCGCAAGCTATTAATCCTGCCGCTACTATTCCCTCCACAGATCTGAAGCCTTTCCTACGAAACAAACTGCGAAGCCACTGGCAACGCTTGTGGGACGCTGAAGCAAATAATAAGCTCCATTTGATTAAGCCACAGGTAGGGTTCTGGCCCTGTACAACTAAAACACGACGAACTGATGTCCTATTCTGTCGTCTCAGAATAGGACACACATATGGTACTCACAATTTTCTATTGAATGGCAATGATCCTCCTACCTGTGGTAGATGTGGCGAGAGGCTCACCGTCCTCCACGTCCTCTTGGAGTGTCGGGAAGCCGAAAGAGAAAGAAAGAAACATTTTCCGCTAGCATATCGCTATTGTGTCCCTCTCCATCCCGCTATGTTTCTCGGTAAAGAACCGCTTTTTAGCACCAATGCAGTCCTCGCATTCTTGAAAGATGTTGTGCTACATGTTATTAGCCCAATAAATTCATAGCACATCCTCTCTCCAGAGGATATTGCTGTGATAGTTTTCTCTTTATAGCACATACCTCCAGGCCCTTGTGTTTCAAGGGCTCTGTTTAGGCACTTGTGCTTCTGGCCAAGGCTAGCATCTTTATTATTTTGTAAGTCGCATCATTCCTTCGCAATGCATTGTTCATGTCCATAGTACACATAATTCAGTCATTGCCATAATCTTATTACGTATATATTTTACGCACTTTACAGCGACTGTTTTTAGGCCCCTTTACAGCCATGTCACATCTAGTGTTCATATAGCTCACTATTCATGTACCACTATCAAACCACTACCATCGTCTTGGCACTCTTTGGCCACATCTGGCCCTTGCGCCAATAAACCACAATAATCATCATCAATCAGTACCGCCGAAAGTGATCATCCGGGAATACATCCCCTGATGCGTGACCAAACGCCGCTCTCTCGTTTTTTTTTTCGTGCGAGTTAATAATTTCTTTATCGTTTTCAGTTGTTATACGCCAGCAACCTACCACATTTTTACTTTAATTTTAATTTCTCATATGTGCAGTGAAGATGGCCAGATCAGGTCCGTGCTTGCCGGGTGAAATTTTATCAGTTGCTCTTAAATCACTTCGTTTTTTTAATTACAGGGTTTTGCGTGCCAAAACCACGATCTGATTGTGAGGCACACCGTAGTGGGGGACACCGGAATAATTTTGACCACCTGGGGTCCTTTAACGTGCGCGTAAATCTAAGTATACGGGTGACGTTAGCTTACGCACGCGCGGTCGCTCTATCGTCTGCTACAATCTGGAGACTAACCAGTGCAACGTGCTGGTTACTCTCCAAGTAACCAGCGAGACAATGCGCACAGCTGCTGCCGACGCCAACGTCGCACAAAAGGGCGCTGGGGGTTCAAGAAGCCCGTGCATACAGAACATACAAACACACACCTATCCCCACTTAGGAAGAGCACAACACATGAATCCCACACTGCATGCCGGCGCTTGTCCATGGTGTGGTTCATGGCCGTCACTACCACATGTGACGTGGGAATGCACGAATAGACCACAGAAAGCAAACTCGCGTCACATACTTACCTACAGTAGGGAGCCGTGGGAGATCCTCCTCGCCCAGCCGGAGCTGGAGGCCCAGAGGGGCCTCTTGGACCAGGCGCAGAGGGTAGCAAGGATCACTTGTGTCCGGGACTAAGGACCCACCCACCAGCTCCCTTTCACCCAACCCCTTCCCTTATTCCCCTATTCCCCTCCCTCGATAAATATTAGTTTTTCCATCCATCCATCCACGCCCCGGCAGCGTATATTGCTTTCGGCGGATGATTGCACACGCGAGAGAGAGAAAAAAAAAGGAGGGCGAGGTGGATGGGTGCGAGCTTTTTTTTCGACGATGACGACGACGCTCGAACACAATCATGTGGTTTGTATGAATGCACGTCCTGAAAGCGTGGCTGTATAAAACGTGTGAAACGAATGATGGTTCCAGGGGTAGTGAAAACGTTCTTTTTTAAACTACATACTAATACCTTGCTTGTAAAAACATGGCTAAAAGAAAAAGGGGCGTATTTACGATGGGGTACTAACTGTTTACTTTGCAAGAAACCAGAATCTACAAAACGCGTGTTTCTAGATTGTGGGAGGGCGGTCTTCTTCTGGGACATTATGCAAAGAACTATTAAAAAAGAATTACCGTTAACACATCATGGTATTCGGTACTTAACTACAGGGCAAGACAGTATACCTTAAGACACGTTCTTTCTCCTCGGCCTTCACAGCATCTGGAGAAACCGCATGGCTGTAAGGAATTGTGATGTTAATCGGAGAACAGTAAACTTTTACTTTACTGAAAATGTGAGTAAACTTCGTGAAGTGTTTAAGAAATTGGGTAATGACGACCAACTATTGATCTTGATGGATGCTCTTGTCAAAATGAAAGTTCCGTAATGTCAACCGCAAGTTAAACATCAGCGGTGGGAAAGTGAATATTGTCAGCTGATGCAGTAGTTTGTATTATTGTATTTGCCGAATGTCCGGAAATAAAGAAAAAAAGTGGCTGTATGGCCTAGTGGTTACGACGCTCGCCTTAGGATCGTGGCAACGCGGGTTCGAATCCCGCTTAGACGACGAAGTTTTTTTTGCTTGATATCACCATTTTCTTTTTTTTCCTCTCTGTTTGGCGGCGCGGTTGGTTGTGCCCCGGTGCCGCGGCGGAAGCCGCGGTTCTGGGCGCCGACGCAAAGCGGTGGTCGTTGGGGTTTGCGGAGCGCAGCGTAGTGACACCCCAAATAAAAAAAAATACTGCTCCAGTCAGGTAGACTGCTCGCCCCCCGATAGTGAGATTATATTTGTATCATCAAAACAGTTATGTGTTTAATTAGGAATACCATCGAGCCCTTAACAGCAGCCATAATTGTGCCTAGTCACCACCAGCCCAGCGTGTTCTCCGTTCCAACGCCGGCGGCGTTGCAACGGAGGCGTTCCGCCGGGGCAATCCTGCTCGGCCTCCTTTTTATCTCTCTCGCTTGTGCAATCATCCGCGGACAGCAAAATACTAGCACCGCGTAGTGTGGAGGCGCAGCTTGGCCGTGACGTCACCGGGGATATAAAGCTCGGTACCACCGCAATGGCGGCAGAACTCTCGTTTACTTTGTGGCGAGTACATATAGCCTTGACATGGGACGACCAAAGAAGATCTGGACACCCGAAGAAGAAGTCGATCATCTTGAAGCGCGCCACGCGGTCAAGCGAGAATCTGCGCGTCGGCGGCGAGCTGATTCGGAATACCGTGCCTAGCAGTGCTTAGCATTACCTAGCAAAATTTAGCCAAACCTAGTAAAATATGAAAGAAGCTAGGTCGATCACCAGCTCCGCTGTTTACTCCAGACTTGCACCACTAGGGCAAGCTGCCCACTTTTTTCCCAATATTTCCCACTTCGCCAGACGGATCTCTTTCGAAGATGGAAAAACGGTAGCGCAATAAAACAATGACGAGACGAATACCTAGGACTGGCGCTTACTTCCAACTGAGGTATATGGAAGAAACGTGGTATTTGTAAGAACATTACGAGACTAGCTTGGGGTAGCACATTCGTGATAAAACAGCGAAATATCAAAGAATCTGCAGGACATCCCAAAGCAACCACATCTGCAGCCATGCACCATTACAGAAACGTGTGGCCCAGTATGCCACAGGCTGTAACGAACAATCGAGACTTTAGCACAGCACGACACTTGCCTGCGAAAAAAATACGTGAAGGTAAGTTGAAACAGATGCGCTGAACCATCAACTAATAAAAACCGAAAAATAATACTTAATAAACGAACGATGCGCGGCTTACCGTAAGAAATAATCTGTCGTGCTTAATGTGCATTTTATTGTCAATTATATTATCTCGACTCCTTAGAATAGACGTTTTTAGTATCTGCTTTCTTTATGCGTGCTTTGTAACTCGTGATTGCGTTGTACTAGAAAACTGTAAGGAATGACCAGCTATAATGACAGTATTTCACATGAAATAACACTCAGAACAACTCAGGACTCTGCGAAGCCTGCTATCTGCATTTGTGGTAGTCCATAGGACGTTTATTATAGCGTGACAGGCTCAGGTTTTCACAGTGGCTGCGACGTTCTAAATACCGTGCTTGAAGAGCCATAGTGGCCGCGTGTGCATGGTTGGCGCTTTTCACAAGCATTGACACCTAAACAGAATACGAGCCCAAAATGTTTTGGAAAATTACTTCAGGGAGATATGTCGACATCTGTACAAATGCTGTTATGAAGGGGTGCAACCAATCGCTGAAATATAAGCGGACAGAAGCAGTTTATTTATTGCTAAAATCGTTCTGTGATTACAAGCAGGATGCTTACTGTCTTGCACCAATTTCTTGAGACGTGCCTGAGGTAATATTCAAAAGTTCAGAATGATTCTTCAGTACTTTTCTTTATTATGCAACGTGGCACAGCGAATGCTCCATGTGGTATTCAGACTCAATCGCTGAGGAGCCGCACAACGCGACTAAGCTCAACCGTCGCACTTGTGTAGTTTAGCTATGTGGGGGTTAGTAAACAGCAATAACGGTATCTGACTAAAAAACAAAAAAAAAATGAAATAAAGCATGACGTTGCGGCTTGTTTTGAACAGATTTTGAACAAGGCCCTCGTATGGGAGCCGAAACGTCGTGTTTTCTTTTCTTTTTTTAAGTTTTAATCCGGCGTCCGCCTTTTGCCTTTGACTATGAGCAATTCAGACTAGACGAGTTTTTGTCGAGCCCTTGATTTCACTATGTGGGGTTCTCAACTTTTCTTTTCAGGACCCTTCTTCAGAGGTAGATGGTTTTATACATGTAGGAAAACTTTAATAGATCTGTACGGTATACTTTTGCTTCTGTTCCCTCCGGAATGTTTTTCTAGCAAAAGTGAAATAACACGAAATATCATGCAGGCATTAAGAGGTCTTCGTCATTCGTCAAAGCGCGCCAATGTGTGAAGCTGCGCAACACTCAGCTGTTACTACTTTTTCATTACAAACTTTCCCGAAGTCTTTGCATGGTTCCCCTAAACAACATTCATCGTATTCTTATTACACCCCGATTCTGAAGTGCAGAGTGCGTATATAGGACAAACCTAAGACGGGAATACACAACACACAGCTCACTCTCGCGAACAAGAACTTGACGTCCCGTCAGTAAAAAAAAAAAAAAAAAAGAGGGACCTATTGTAGTGGCCGAAATGCAAGCATTCTGTCGCATACTTTGCCCACATCACTTTCCTATAATGTGCTCGCACAGGAAAGAATGAGAACACTACAGTAAATGAAGTCGGCGGGTCTCTGCGAACGTTCATAGATTTTCTGCGCACATTTTGTGTTCACGAGCGATAGTGCTCTTCCAGTCGCCTTGTTGCTATCTTTTGTCACTGCAACCCCTTACCCCAGTGCAGGGTAGCAAACCGGACCGGCGCCTACTTTGCCTTCCAGCCAGTTCTCTCTTGTGACTCTCTTACTTGTGTGGAAGCTCATGCTTTCCAAAGTTCACTGCTTACAATATTGAAAAAGAAGCCTCAATTATGGAACCTTAATTGAATATACAACTGCTGCCTTGTGTGTTAAACAATATTAGTCAGAGTAGGTGGAATTGTGAATGGAGAAGTCGTCATGCACCTGATCCCAGCGGAGTTACGTGGGACTGAATTGGAGAGCAACTTCTCCTTTCTGGTTATTTCGTTCCGAAAGATTTCTCTCGCGTCGTCAACACTTGCGCACCGGCATTCAAGTCACTCCTCTTTTTTCCCTTCTGGGCAAAATTCATTGATAACAGTAACGAAACAAACTGAAATAAAGAAAGTGCTGCGGGCGATACGAATCAAACCATTAAAGAAACAAAGGCTTATCGCTTGGCGCTGTGACAGGCCACCTAGAAGTGGTGAAAAAAAGGGAAGTGGAAAGAAGTTTCCCGTTCTACGACACGGAGAAAAAAAGAAGGAACACTTCCGTATCTATACTAGGCGGGAGCCGCCAAAGGGTCCGTGATAAGTGACCGTTCATGTGCCACACCTTTTGCATCTGTGGAGAGATAGAGAACGCGGCTCTATGCCACCGAGATGAAAAGCCAATGCAGAGAAGCCGACCACCCGCACGGTGGGCTTCAATGGCAACGCGATGGAACCGAGTAGTCGACTGTCGGGCTGTTTCAGACGGGATCCTCGCTTTGGTGCTACTTTGTTCTGGCGTCGCGAATGGCGCAGCTTGGCAGAAAGTGCTGCCTTTTTTGTTTCTACACCTTTATCTGTGTGTGTGTTTTTAATGCTACAATCTTTTCTATTTCTTCATACGAACAAAAGCTTGCTTCAGTGATGCCGGGGTAGGGAAAATGGTAGTGCTTTGAACGGCGAAGCCAGTATATTACCACCGGGATTCTTTGTGAGGGGCTGCAGAGGGTTGGTGTAACTGCGTCGGGGCTGGATGAAAAAAAAAGAACAAAAAAAGCACGACGTTCGCTAGCTTAGCCGGGGTTGAAGTGACCACCTTATATAAGCCTTATGGTAAAGATGGCTACTGTTTTCTAGAGCGTTGCCATGGTCCTTTGTAAATTTTGCACAAGTACGAAATGTAAGAATTTTTAGAGACACATTTTATTAATGCAGTGCGATCTTTTACTCATTAGAGAGGGCAGCCTGGAAAATAAAGCTAATGCTCCTCGTGTTATGCTGATGCGCTGCACAAAAGAATGTACAGAAATAAAGGAAAATTGAAGGAAAATATAAAATATGGCTTGCACCACATATGCATCGGGAGTGTTCAGGTTGCTTTACAATTTTCTCATTGGCGCTCTTCGTGTAATCGCATTTGAGAAGTTGATTTATTATTTGAGGCTCATTGTGACGCTAGGCGGAATGCAAAAACGAACCTGAGTAGCTCCAAGCGATGGCAAACATTACCCTGTTTCTGTCCAGTTACGTGGCATTTTCATATTTTTTTAAAATCTTGGTGCATGATAGTTGAGATCAACGTTCTGTATATAATATTAGGAACATCCCATCAACCAGTGACCCCAGGGGCACATTTTAGGCGGCACTATATATGCGTGATCACTCGAAGAAAGAAGCAAGAAAGATGCCTGGGGAAAAAAAGCGCGGTTAAATCGCAAGGACAGGCGATTTAACCGACAAAAACATCTCAAATACCACATTTATCCTAGAAATAAATGCACTTGCCGCTTGTCTGTGAAAATATAGCTACGTTGGTGAAATACATATCGTGTACCTCTACGTTTACATGGTTTTGTTTACAACACCAGCGCTACAAGTTTATCTAGCGCGATGTTTTACAGGCGACACGCAGGCGTCTCCCGTTTCTGGCCCAGATGAAACAGCAACACTCACACACGCTGCACTCGTAACCTGTGGCAGGAAGCATGGAGGTTCTCCATTAAGAGCTTCAACAGAGCTGGCGCAGATTATCGCACATGATAGCAGTGCGTGTCACCCTGCGTCATCATTTCAATTTCAAGCACACGGCGACGCTCTCACGGTTAATTCTTGCCAAATTGTGCGGCGTGCGGTTGCCACAGGAGCACACGCTCCACGGTGCGCAATTCAGTAATCATAAACGGGCTTGTGAATCGAGCAGCGTGGGCCATTTAGGCTCGAAAAGTGCTCCGCAATAGTTTCCCAAGCGGTTGTTCATTTCAGCTTCTACAACGACATTGTAGCCTATTTTCTCCTTCTTTGGTTTTCCAAACAAAAGCGACGATAAAAAGCCCCATCAAATCGCACGTAAAAACGTGCAATATATAGCTGGTACTTGCAGGGATGGTTTGAGATTGCAGACGATGTTTGCGGAGAATAAACAAAAAGAAAATGTATAGCAGCTTGGAGTAGCATGCAAGCGAAAGAACTGAGTTGAAGAGAGGGGAAATAAAAAGGAAGGAATAGGGCGAATGGCAAGTGTTTCCCGAAAATAGAATGGCAAAGTCCGCGGCGCGTGTTCCCTAGGGGGGCTGACGAAGAATGCGGCAATCCCATCGCTGTTCGCTTCGCTGCCAGCCCGACTCGAGATTTGATGCGCGTCTCGTTGCAGTATACGCATGCGCCATATACGACTACGCACGTTGCACGGTATAGTTGCGGCCGTGCAGGAATTCCGTGCGGGGAGCTCATCTTGAAATGGAAATACGAAAACGTGGGGGGGGGGGGGGGGGGGAGAGTGTCAGAAAACCCAGTGGAGTCTTTTCGTCGTTGCAGACATTGTCGAGTAAGTAGTGTTGTTAGACCTGCTGAGCACTGTCGTGGGGAGCAGTGCTTTCAGGGACATTTATTCTTCCGCTGTTCAGGCCTACTGCGTTACGCCTGCCTTGAACAACATCCACGAGTACTTCTCTCCTTGAACTTCCTCGTTGACATTGCGTCGAGTGTGGATTTCAGTGTTTACTTCTTGGAAGTTTTGCAACTCGAGCGGTCAGGGGCAAAAAAAGAAGCACTTGTTTATCACGCAGCTTTCTGTAGCAGTTTATGCGCTGCCAAGTTGACCGCGGCTTTCCGAAAGAGCTTTCCGGGATGGACGCGCATATATCGAAAGACTTTGAGCGCATTACATGCGGTATGGAGAATGTAGGCAAAATAAAACGGGCATCTCAGTGAAGCTGGTAGCCTTTGAAAAGTTTTTTATTTCTTATCACGTCGATTTGTGAAACAGCAGTCCCTGCGCGACACCAGACGCAACTTATGAACTACAAAGAAGCCCAGAGAAGTTCTTATGACGTTGTGCGGCCTGCACTGCCAAATGCACGCCCACCTGCTGAGCTAGAGCGGCGTACGTTGCCTTCATCGAACGTACCTCTTGCTTCTGACAAGTTGCCTGAACAGGATGTGCAGGTGGTTATTTTGCTGAAGTTACTAATGGCTGCGATTCGCACACTTTTTGTAAAATCACAAACTTCAACTGCTCGCTGCGCTTTACAAGTACTGGATGTTCTAGCTTCTGTGCTTGAAATCTTCCATTAGAAAATGGCTCGCCCACTTCTGCAGAAGAGACCTTTTCAAGAAGTCAAGAACGCCTCAATTCTTCAGTGGAATTCAAGAGGCATTAGATCGCGTAGTTCCGATTTTCGCCAATTTGTATATGTCAGTCTGTTCCCGGTACTAGTCAACTGTGAATGAAACGTGAAAAATATCCTCAGATTATCAGGATGCGAAACTTTGACCTCCACCACGTGTGACAAAAACAGCAAGGGCCTCGTTTATGTTCGCAAAGAGCTCACCCACGTGGCCCAGGCCGTGCCTCCTCATGACGACAGCCAGTATGTCTGCCTTAGCATAAAGAAGAGGCTCACCTTCAGACTCGTCGGAGGCTACTTCTCCCCATCAAGCCGTTTAGACTGCAAAATGCTTACAAATGCTTTAACGTCAACCTCCTGTCCTTTGATAAACACACGAGATTTTAATGCTCATCACCCACTTTGGGGAAGTACAAGAACGAATTTAAGAGGTCAGACTCTTGCATCTTTTACTTCCACCATGACCACTGCTTTTTGGACGACGGCAATCTAATATTCTTGAAAGGGTCGTCGTACAGCAGCTGCCTAGACCAAAATTCGGTGTCGCGATGCCTTACTTCAAGCGTCTGCTGGTTTGCTGACTTGGAAATGCGCGCAAGTGACCGTATTCCTACTTACGTTGCCATCAAAGGTCTAAGCAATATGTCTTTCCCTATGATCTCTCGAACAATTGATTGGCCCGAATTTCAAGCCTGTGTGAACGCCGAATGCAAGGGCGGCCTTGCACGTAGCATAGAGCTTGTGATTGCGGACGCGCTGCCTGCTGCAACGTGCTACTCCTCATGGTCACCTGCTGGCACGGACTTCAACATGGAATTAGAAAGAATTCGTGCAGTACGTCGACGCGCCGACAAGGGATACAGACACACAAAGTGGATTCTTGGCCATAGGGAAGCCATGCGCACGCAGAAGAAAATACGTCGTCGCATGGACAAATTCGACAGCGGACGATGGCAATCATTCAGTAACTCGTTGGGTCCCCGGAATACACTCTCTCGCGTATGGCGAACTCTCCAGGGTCTTCGCTCTTCTTCTCAGCAACGCCACCCCTTTAAGGCACTGGCTTTCCACCAAGGCTGTCGAGAAGTGGATGTTAGATAATACATTTGTGAGGCAATTTCAAGTGCTAGAGTGCTACTAAAGGATCTTGAATTGTACGAAGTGCCCTTCATGCAAGTTTTGGCAATAGACGAACCTTTCTTCATGGAAGAAAAGATGGCTGCTTCGGCCATTTGCAGGTGCTCCTCTTCTCCCGGACCCGACAACATGACGTATGTTGCTCTCTGCCACCTTGACCATGAAGCAAGATAGATCCTGCTGCGTCGTCTTAATGTCTCATGAAGTGACGGTGTTGTTCCCTCTGAGTGGAAGCGTAGCCGTCATGTACAAATATTAATGCAAGGAAAGTCTCCCCTTGAACTGAAATCATATCGGCCTATTGCTCTCGCCAGCTGTGTTGGCAAGTTGATGGAAATGATCATCCTCACTCCTCGAGTGGTTTCTTGAACACTTCAGTGTTTATCCAGACGCGATGACAGGTATTTGACGTGGTCGTTCATCGGTCAACAACAGAAATCATCCAAACGCCTCTCCGTAGCGCTATTTTTAGACGTTAGGGGCGCTTATGATAATGTCTCCCATGAAGCAATTCTTGACGCGATCGTGGCTGCGGAAATCGGAGGCCGTACGTTTTGGTGGATTCGGAGCTACCTGACCCAAAGGAGCTGCTTTGTATTCACCGAGGATGGTCAAACTACCGACCACTACACCAGCCGTGGGGTTCCACGGGGTGCCGTTTTAAGCCCAGTTTTGTTCAGCCTCGTTCTGATTTCGCTGGCGGAATCCCTGCCACAGTCTGTCAATCTACGCAGATGACATATGTATCTGGGCTTCCGGTGTAACTCGCCCGCAAGTTCGCACAAGGTTACAAAAGTCTGCAAAGATGACGTATACGTATCTTCAGAAACAAGGCCTCGGCGTTTCAACAGGAAAATGCGCATTAGTCTCCTTCACGCGAAAATCGATGGCTGAATACCGTGTGTCTAATAATGGCCAGCCTATCTGCACAAAAAAACCATCGATTTTTAGCGATCACTGTCGACCGCGACCTCTCTTGGAGACCCCCCATGTGTCCTATCTAAGGAAGAGACTCCTCTGGATCAGTCACCTTTTCAAAGCCATCGCCGGAAAAACATGGGGACCGTCGCTGATTGTGGTATGTTTTGATGATCAATAATACAAGAGGACGTGCAAGCACAAGAAGTAACCTCTTGAACTCTTCCCACTTAAATCATTACTGCATCAAGAGCGACGCCCCGGCTGAACTTCACGTATGAAGCTCACAGAATTGGGGGCGCAGCAACGAAGTCAGGCTCACCGCGTCACAGAAGAATGTTCCGTAGTGGTTCCAGGCCTCAGCATTTCGGTCGTCGCTGCTGAGCGCCATCTGGTGCAGCCTCTCGGCTTCAGCAAGGTCTCCCTTTTCGGCGGCCAGCACTGCCAGTGACGAGTAGGAATCGCAGAAATCGGGCTCCAGCTATACCACTCGTTCCAGCAGAATCTGGGAAACATCCTTTTGGCCTTGCTTGCTGTGCGGGGAAATTGACAGGTAATTTTCTGAAAAGCTAAGTCAATGTTTATACTGGGATAGAATTATGTTTTAACCCAATTAACAACGCCTATGCTTTGTGACAATAAATAGAAATTAAAAAAGGATAACAGAATCGACGGTTTAAAAGTATTATCCAATCATTACGCCTTCTAACCACAACTACAGATTCCTCTGCGTGAATCTCTGTTTTAGTGCAACAAAGCATTCATCTGCGTGGTACTATATTTCGGTGGATGCCCGAGTAAGCGTTAGTAACCCGCTTAACACTCACAAATTCGACGTTTTCAAGATACATGGAAAAATGTAGCTTAGCAGGCGAAAAGGGGTGACCTTACACTGGTGCAGCTTGAGCTTGTTGGTACATAACGCCGAAGCAATAGCGTAAACTATAGCGGAACTATGATTTAAAGTGAATAAATAAATCAGTGAAAGTAAAATGGAATATTAGCAGGCGCAAGCGTTTCACACATACAAGAGTGAAACAATTTGATCAAGACGGAACACCAATAACTAAGATGAGGCATGGTCATATTATAAGAATGGCCATGGTCCAAGTATTGTCCCAAGGGACAGTTGATGATGGCCTAGAGCCCTAAGATTAAAGCGAATCTGATGCATTTACTGAGCTTATAAGGGGAAGTCTGGCTTTTCACATTCGTAGTACAGCAGTCGGTCATAGGAAGCAACCTTAAAAAAAGCCGGCAGCTCCCACGCCCTGTAGGAATAGATGTTATGCGAAGCAGTGTGAGTGGCCCGATTATGGTCGTTTTCTATCGCAATCTATATATAAGGTATGCCCAGTCCTAACGTAAAATTGCCTTTTTAATTTCGTTAATGATTGTCACGTTTCAACATACTCGTAAGTTACGTTTTCGCATTTTTTTGTGAAACTTCCTGCTACGTAATGTGACAGCTAAAGCGTTGCTTTATGAATTGTTGCGTTATCATCATTTTTATGCTAATACTCTTCTCGAATGGTCTTGCTTGTACGAAAACATATTTTTTTACTTTTTACAATAATGTTAAAGTGACATTAAGTAAACGTAAAACAAGTGCACGCATCAGAAAACATCCCTTTTTACCGTGTCTACGGTTCTCATAATATGCATTCTTGCGTTCTTGTTTGTGTAAATACAACGTGAAATTGAAAAAAAAAGGCTATGTAAGTGTAAGAGCATGTTTACCTGAATCATTGAACAATTTGAAGAATGCATGATTTCGGCTTATTGACCGATTATTTCTGGCGAATCGTCTTCACATTACTGGTAGGAATTTTAGAGCGCAATAATTCCCAGATGTGTGATGAAATTAGTAAACTTGCGCGCAAAACTTGGAATCAGTTAGCGCATAACAGGGGCAGTTGCAGATCGCAAAGAGTAATTAGTGCAGCGCTCATAAATATAGGCTGATTATGATGATCCCGGCCTGAGCCGAATTCATTAGACTCGCTAGCAATTTTTTTTGGGGGGGGGGGGGGGGGGCTATGAAGCGAGGAATGTGGCGCTAAAGTGCGTCTCTTGCACCGCTGCTGGAGTTAGCCCCACAATTTTGTTTACGTTTTCTTACGTTGAAAATAGAGAAGAATATTGTTTTGTTTTTGATAGGTAATGAATTTTTAGTTTCCCCTTTCGATACTTCGCACGAACGAGGCTATCGCACGTTTTGCACATTTCTCAAACGCAAATTGGCGCCTGCGCGTTACGGTGAGTGTTCGTCGCACGCACTCCCGACTGTCAACTCCGCTGAGAGACTGATGATCAACTTAGCAGCAAAAATGTTGTCGAAGCACACAGAACGAGAACACCAAGCGAATGCATCTACAAGTCACAAACGTCGGCACGTTCAAAAAATTCAGCGAGCTCATTTATGCTGCGCCTACTCTAAAGACGCCGGCGTCGGTTGCGAGTCCTGTAGTCCTAACCGACGCCAGGATCATATTGTCGCTAGGGTGCTCCGACGCAAGATGCCAATGATCGCTGTTCAGAACTCGATACATACGTGCATTGGATGTGTATAAACATCGATTAGCTTGAGAAATTTACACCAAGTGAACTGTCTGCCTTCTCTAAAGTCAAAGGTCTGTAGTGAAGAGGAATACCCGGCGCTGCAGCCACATCGCCAGTCGTCCGGGAGGCGCGAGCTCGAGATTGCCTGAGCTGTTCTGGTTGAGACACGCTGCCTGCTGTTCTCTTGTCCTGTATTCATATTAGATTCATTAGATTCATTCATATTCATTCATATTGTATTCATATTAGATGCTATTAGAGTTGGCACCAGCGGAGTCTCGCGGGCAGAAGGGAGAGCTGCGCAAACTTGCTCGTGGATGACCTGGCGAAGGTTGGCCGGCAAAGGCGAGGGTGGTGGCGTGGTTGAGGACAGCAGCGAAAGCTGACGAGCGACCTCAGCACGGACGAACTCTTTTATCTGGCAGAGCAGGGAGTCCATTGCAGGAGCCGCGGCCACGCTCGCGAGGCTTGCATCGGACACAGGTGGGCGCCGTGTGAGAAGACGCTGTCTAGCAGAGCTCGTCGAAACTCTGGAAAAGCTCAATGACCTGAGAAACAGTGCCTGGGTTTTTGGACAGCAGCATATGAAAGGCATGGTCGGAAATGCCCTTCATGATGTGGCGTACCTTGTCCGCCTCCGCCATCGTCGGGTTGACACGCCGGCAGAGGTCGACGATGTCCTCAATGTAGCTGGTGAATGTTTCACCAGTTTGCTGGGATCGGCTTCGTAGGCGTTGTTCAGCGCGAAGTTTGCGCACGCCAGGCCAACCGAAAACGTCCGCGATGCTGGTTTTGCAAGCTAGTCCACGTGCGGAGATCGGCTTCGTGGTTTTTGAACGAGAGCTTGGCGACGCCCGATAAATAAAAGATCGCGTTGCTGAGCTTGAAGGGATCGTCCCATTTATTGGTGTTGCTGGCGCGTTCGAACGATTCCAGCCAATCTTCAACGTCTTTCTCATCGGTGCCGCTGAAGATGTCAGGATCCCGCTGGCGCTGGGCACCGGCACATACGATGGCTGGAGTAACCGGTGGGGATGTCGGGCTGGGGTCGTCAGGCATGACGGACGGCAGAGTTCGGGTGCGTAATTCCAGGTTGGGGGAAAACCGCAGCACCTCCACCAGAATGTAATGTGAATACAGGACAAGAGAAGAGCAGGCAGCGTGTCTCAACCAGAACAGCTCAGGCAATCTCGAGCTCGCGCCTCCCGGACGACTGGCGATGTGGCTGCAGCGCCGGGTATTCCTCTTCACTACAGGTCAAATAATTCAAAACCTAAACTGGTGCAAAACTTGCCTACATTGTGTATATTGACTACACTGTGTACAAATACATAATCAGAAGCCATGCGTGTGTGGCAACTTAATGATACGAGCATCACGCACCCGCATACTGTAATAATTGTGCGATATGGCGAATGACTTTCGTGTGCAAGAACCTCACGTGAAAATGAGGAATCACTTGGAGCTTATTGGTTACGAGCGCATGAGGTCGTTAGAAGAGCATGTCGCTCAGATGTGCGCTGAGTCTCCTCGTTGCAACGACACGTATACATTATTGTGCAGCATGTGCTGGAAGCGGTATCGGATGCATTGTAATCCTTTCTGGCTTTCAAGCAATAACAATGGCCATCGCCTGCAATTGCGAGAGCACATAACGGAAAGGCTTAAGCCGTTTTCCGAATGACGAGTGCGGGCACCATTCCCTAACAGAAGGCGCTATAGCAACAGCAAGTGTGCAGGAACTGAAAACACTCCGAGTGAGTGTGTCGCGGATGGGAGATTCTGCTCCGAGTGTTATCGCACAACCATAGGTACCAAAGTGATCATGCTTCGTTCCCGCATACGCATGTATACGCACGCAAGTAATCAAGTAAGCAAGCACACACGCGTACGCGCACGGAAGCCTTGCTCATCAAAAGAAACACGACAAAAAACAATCATTGCTGCTGTGCTTTGTGCCACCACCTCTCCGGAGTTCGCATCCGATCGATGTGAAACAAGGCACTAATTTGCACCTGGTACCGCACTTCGTCCGCTATTGATCGGCATCCATTGCTTATGTGAGCGTGAAGGCCACCCACGAGAAAGAAAACAGCGTTTCCATCGCAGACACCATTCCTCCGTACTTCGCCGGTAGTCACACTTTTCTCTGAGCAAACGACACCGTACAAAGAGCTGTGGAGGCAAGATACGACATTTACATATTACGATAAAATCTTCGTTTCGTTGTTTTCTCTTCGCGTTGAAACGCCTTTAGAAGATGAGGACATGTTGGAAACGTATTCTGGCAACGGTTGGCTAGCTGTGTAGGTGGTTCAGCCCAGTCGATAACTTCTTAGCATTTCAGTAATCGCGGTATTGAACGGGGTAGCACTTTTAATTGAAAGTTTACAATGTGCAGCGAGAGAGGCTACGTAACTACCACCATGAAACAATGTGGGCTAATTCTAAAATGTCGCATTTCTATCTGACTTAGTTGTTGCGATCCACCAGCCCATGTCGACCGCCCACCGAGTCCGCACGCGAACTGCAAGCACAAGTCTTCCATCTGCAGGCGTCGACAAGACCCTTCCATCAATGACAGGCTCAGAGCCTGCACTGTGAACGCGTGCAACTGCTTCATCAGCTCTCCTTCTTTGTTTTTATTTTTACCAAAAACATAACTTGGCAAGAAAAAAACGCAACTTTGGGTATTTCATTAGAATCTTTGCATGGTTATCACTCAAGCTCGCAATTGCGAAACTACTCTTTTATTTAGATTTATTCGGCGCTCTGGAGGCTTTCAGAACACCTACGTCCACTACTTTATCCTTTCTCTTGACTTATCATTCACCCGCGCTGTCACATTTGTTTTTTTACGCACCCGACCACAGCTTCGCTGCAGGAATAGACAATTGTAAGTAATCTTTCAGAATGATAACACACCCACGAACGGTTGCTTCATGAAGAAGCGAGATAACAACTAGACGAGGGAGAGGCACCCAACTTTGCGTGTTACATTCTAGAAATAACAAAGAAGGTTATAAAAACTTAAGGAGACCCAGCGCACGTGTTGGAAAGTATGCGACGCGAAGCTTTAGTAAAGCGGTTAAATAAATTATTTTGAATAAACGATGATGCGTACAATGTTGTTTACTTTCACGCTATGCAACGAATAACCTTCAAAATGTTTTTATTTATCCATCACAAGGTCCCAATTTTATTGTCATGCAATTTTTATGTTTATGCACTGCACCTTTCACAAGCTATACCGAAACGCAAAACTACAATTCAGGCGGATGCACTGTGTTATACGTATGAGCAGCAATGTCGCAAAGACGAAGGCGACGTGTTATGCTTGTTGAGGGAAGAATGGCGATGACAGGTGTATGCACCGAAAGTTGGACACGTATCAATCAACATTTAGGAATTCTGTACCTCTCGTGTCGCTGTGGGAGATACCCATTCTGGATGATTGGCCAGAAATGGGCATACACACAAACTTAATCGAAGAAACCGGTAATTATAATTCATCATTCCAATAATTTATCGGTGTGCTTTATTGAATTGTTAGCTGACATTCTGTGTTCCGGTTATATGTATGAACTTATTATTATTATAATTGTATTTATTATCTTTATACTTGGTCAGCATACAATGGGGGTAAGCCACGTCGCTAGTAGTTTCATTGAAGATTTGCAAATATATCCACAAATATATCCGTCGAGATCGCGGCCATGCTTGAAATTTCTGTTTGTGCCTTTGGAGATTTCATTCGTGGAATGTCGTTCAAACTCTGGCACAGAAGAACCGATACTGTAACGCTTACGCCACGAATGCTTTTCCCGAACTAGGGTGTGCCTCAGAATCGGATCATAGTTCTGTCGCGCAAATACCGAGAACATGTTTAAAAGCAACAAGTTATCATACGTAAAAATGTGGGCCTGTCGCGAAGATAGTGCAGTCTAAAAGCATAGGGTGATCTTGAAATTAGTGGATTAAAAAAAGTTGGCAGTCCGACGCTCCTCCTACTCCCCTCACGCGAGGGTTGACGTCATATAGCGCTGTGCGTAGTGACTCCTTCCAACAAGCCCAAGAAGGTTTTGCCTTTCATAGAGTTCACGGGGAAGTTTAATTGCCTTCCAACTTGTTCTCATAAAATGTGCATTCTGCTGTAAGTGACGGAAAAGTTCACGGTGATTATCTAGCGCGCACACACACACGCGCATACGCACAAAGAGAAATAGGAAGTGCGTGCAGCTAGTGCGTGCCACCACAAATGATTGTCTGCATTTGAGTTTGTTACAACTCCCAACGAGCCCATCCCTATACCGAAACATTGTTTTCACGGCTGTTCTCGTATATAATAAACCACCCTTCTAAATACCGAGACAAATATTTTCCTACCCGCCTTAGCATGGAACATTCCCCCCTCACGTGTGTTCCCAAAAAGACACTTTACAATGTCGCGGCATTCATGCGTCTTCTGGTGCATTTGTATAAATTGATGCAACCTTACATTTATCTTTCAAGTACACACGTATGGAAGGTGCAAGCACCACATTTTGTTTTGAATTTTTAACCTAGGAACAGACACGTTCCAGTGTACAGCATGGTTACTGCGACTGGCGGATCACCTCAACGTAACCTGTAATGAGTAAATTTACTGCTACAAGCGCACGGGGGCATGTACCACTCAACTGCGGTTCACTTTGCATCAGTGGACCCTCCCACGATACGTGATAACTGAATATCACTTGTTTTTCGTTATTATTTCTCGACCTCAGCGTGCGTTTATATACTTTAAATGCCGAGAGAGACTGTTCAGTAGCCTGAGGAAGTCACTGGGTCGTCCGTGACAAAACACTGCCTGCTCTTCAGGCTAGGACGTTATCCATAGCCTACAGTGCTCTTAAAAATTGAATTATATTACGGGGTTTTACGCGCCAAACGCACCACCTGATTGTGAGGCACGTCGTAGTGGGGGACTCTGGTATAATTTGGGCCGGATGGAGTTCTTTAACGTGCACCTAAATCTAATTACACAGGTGTTTTCTGCATTTCGCCTCCATCTAAATTTAGCCACCTAACACCATAACCACGAAGCAACCACGGCGGGTCGCGTACCGTGCTCCAGGCCTGAGCCTGTGAACTTTAGAAAACAATTGGCCGCATATCTGCTTACTTCGCTGCAAATGACGTCGAAATTTGATAGTAGTCTGCCGCACCTGATACCCCTCACGCTCTTCCCCTCCACTCTCACTCCTCCCATGATGGATGTAATGGAGGTTTTGCTGAATTCAATTCAAGTTCCCCGCGTTCGCCCTGCTCTCGCGCCATCTGTTGGGACCTTTTATTACTGTTGGGTTCAAGCCGCCTACAGACCCGCGGCTTCAGTCGGCTTGTTTTTAACGCGTAGCGTCTCTTCGACATCATTTCTAACGCGTTTATTTTTCATTTACTAACGTAAAAGCGAGTCTAATGTGTATTCTTATTTAAATGAACGCTGCGTATCACAGTTATGTACATATTTTTTTGCCTCAAATAGGCCTGAGGTTTCCTTTGCGCTGTATAATGTTGACGTGTATGACCCCGTGCTACCAGTGCTATTAGCTCGCTTGGTTTTGGCCGCGCGGTTGAATCGAATGACAGACAGACAGAGTTTTTCGCGTTTAGGTAGCCCAAGAAAGATTATCGTCTTTAAAAGAACTTGCGCCCTTCCGTGAGCAACCTTGCAGAACTCCGTCAGTTCAAAAAGTGTCTGTGCTCGTTTTAGTATTTTATTACTTTGACGCCTGTTCTATGACCTTGTTCGCCATTCTAATTTCGAGATCATAGGATTTGTTCGCGGCAATTTGACTTCTTGGCCCCATTGAATCTTCTAATCTGAACCTTACATAAAAGCTTTTCACTGCACCAATTCCAGCTAATAACTTTAGTTGTGGTAATTTTCCCACGATGCATCTACTTTCCAAACATCACATTAAATAATTTGTCTTTCAAAACTTGACATATAAAGTGTAGGTTTTTAGCCCATCCACGAGAATAATTTAAGGTATGCACTTAGCGTGAGTTTTTCAAGCTGGGTTGCTCAGTAGTGCTTTGTTAACTGCAATACGAAGAGAATAAAGATGCAGAACACAGAAGTCTGCATAAAAAATAATCAAACCACTTCTGCGTAAAGCCTTTTTCGAGCATGCATATCGCAAAAAGCCATCAGCGACGCGGGAACTGCGTGATTCCGGCAACCCTGTGATGGCGAGTGAAAGCGTTTGGCCTGCGACTACACGGATATGTATTTCCACCATATCGCAGCCTCGGCGTTGCCATGATCATTTCACGCAGCGTGACACCTGCGCAGTAATCAGTACTGCATTCCGCTCCATGTACATATCAAAGCGCGAACCATAAGGACCGCATTCCGGCCTTGATTACTGTGCGGTCATAACGCAGTCAAGAATGAACGCGACGAGGCTTTGTTAACAATACTCAACGTGGGCACCACTCAACGTGGGCACCACTGCGTTTGCATAGCGGGGTTCCACGCACATTAGAGTTGGCGGCGTACCTTCTCACCCACTAGTGACAAGTATAGACGGCGATGCGCGAATTCAATGTCGCGAACTTTGTCGGCCGTGTTTCATTACGTGGTGGTGGTGGTAAACAAACGACTCCCCAAGAAGCCTCGTTGTAGACTTGATGTTCGCGTGAGCGAATTTTTCTTTTCAATGTGGCATGCGAGCGCTGTTGGCACCGCAAAGAAAGGTAATTGCTGAAATTTCACGAAATATTCGGTTCTTATGCACCCTAAATTAAAGTCTGCGATTTTACTTGCCAAAACTGCAACTTGATTACGAGGCACGCCGTGTTAGCAGAACTCCGGAATAATTTTGACCATCTGGGGTTCTTTGAAGGTAACCCAACGGACGGTACACGAGCACTTTTTTTTAAATTTTGCCGTTATCGGCATACAGCCACTGCAGTCGGAATCCAACCCTCGATCTCGGCTAATAAAGATAGAAATATAGAAAATAAAGATAGAAAGAAGGGAAGAGAGAGAGAGAGAAACAGAGATAACTAGAGAGAAAGAAAGAAAATCACCAGCCCTTCCCCTGTCGAGAAAATGGGGGGTAAGCGAAGGTTGTCTTGTGTGTACTTTACCTACTAATTTCCCTTCCCTTTCCTACTGATTTACACTCCCTTTCATGGCACTCTTCCTTCCCTTTTTCTTCTACTTTTGTTTCCCTTTCATGCAACTTTTCCTTCCGTTGCGTTATACATTTCCTTCCCTCGATGTATACATTCAATACATTGTTACCGTGACATGTCGTAAACTTTACGTTACCCTGACGAAGGTCAGATACACACACGACAAGCTTCGCTTACCCCCATTTTCTCGACATGGGAAGGGCTGTTGTTTTTTCGTCTCCCTATTCCCCATTTCCCTTACCTCCAGTGTAGGGTAGCAAGCCGTAGGCTCCTCTGGTTCACTTCCCTGTTTTTGTTTTCATCTTGCTTTCTCTATCATCTTCGGCGCACCGTTCGTCCCACTATTTATTTATCACACGAGCAAAGCCATACGTGACTAGTCAAGATTTCGGCAGGAACCCGTCTGGCGAGGGAGACCCATGAGGTAATGAAAACAAACAGTCGCCAAATGAATAATAAAATCACAAAAACGACATTTCTGGGCCCGCACGGGTCCCTTGTTTACAAAGGAAAAGAATGTTCGCAGTGGTAGCCCAACGGAAAGCTTTTATTTAACTATGTATCAAAGCGTTCACTTGAGTACGATCCAGTTGAGAGGTTCATGAATAAAATATTTTATCAGTAACGTTGACCCATACCTCCCTATTCAAAATGGGATGGAGAAAAGGAAAAACCAACACTTTTATATCATACGACATGTTGTGGAAACTTTCAGAAATAGAAGCAAATAAACTTCGGCCCAAGCGTCTTAACACGGTCTAGTAGTTTGCTGGGCTGTTAGTGAATACTGACAGAACCCGTCGAAATGCCCCACCGCCCCAGGCCCGTTCCTAGCTAAGAGATGTCAAAGTGGTTTCTGATTTGGCAAATTTAGTTTAGGAAGAAGTTTTGCTGACAAACTTTTTTCTTTTTTGTTGCAGCGTACGCAGCGGCCTTCGCGTATATCAACGGCCAATTTCGCGTAAAGGGTACGCGTGTGTATAGCGTTACCTTAACGTTGCGTGCTGCCTGCGTACACACCCATCGCTCGCATGTTTGCGCGTTTTGCCGGCTCTTGCGGAGCGCTCACCTGACAGTGCATTGTCGGTGAGAGCATTAGAGCACTCGTAAACCGACAGGTACTAGGGTTGCGGGCGCCCGGATTACAAGCGGTGGCGATTAAACCGTAATTATGCCAAGCTTCTACTACGCAGCGTGAGACGGCGCTGGTGAACACGCTGAAGGATCGGTACTATCGAGGCACGCTAGTGCGAAGCACGTCAATTGATTAGAGGCGTCCGCATTGTTGCGCATATGAAAATGAGACTAAGAGTACTCTGACGAAGAACTTACTTGCCAATGCAGCACTATTGCGTGTTGCAAACACAGCAGGTACAAACGTTGAGCGCAAACTGCCTATTACAGCGGCTTGCATGCGCGTCTGATCTTAACAGAAAGAGAAAAAAAGCTCAAATCAGCATGCCTGTTGGAATAGAATCTTACAGCGGCTTACAACAGCGAAATAACGGCAACGAAAGAACGGTGGAGACGTACTCGACACTCGTGCAAAAGGGTCGAGCAGTCTCACATGCCGGAAGCTCGTTATCCAACCACAGACAGGAGTGGAAGGGACGTGGAGGAGAGTCCGTAAGAGGACGAAGGGGAAAGAGCTGCGGCTGACGCTCCACGCTCGTTAGCGAGCTCAGACATCCCGATGCCGACCGAAGCTCGGGGACAACCGGCTGGCCTTTCACCGACTGGCTTAATTAGGGATGCTCCTGCTTTGCTGTGGAGAATGCGGCTGCGCTTCTGGCAACTGTGATACACGCGTCAGCGTAAGCCTGCGCTTACCTTTAAGCAGACTAACCCGTTGGGTTTCGAGCACCGATACAGTCTGGCGGGCCTGCCCAGCTAGCCTAGTATTACGGCTGATGATGGCGTTGCTCTGGGTATTATGTTCATTAGCTAGAAATAGAGACAGGTGCATTACAGCTCAGCCTGATAGTTTGGTCATAGTTGGAAGTTATCTGTTACTGGAATGGGATTTCAAGAACACGTAAGATGTTGTTCGTATAGAGGACATTTTAATGGTACATTGCGCACTCTTGAGATTCATTTTCTTTTGCAAATAGGTCGAGTGGAATGCACTTGTTTGATCTAAAGAATAACTTCCTCAAGAATTTTGCAATGATTTTTTTCTTGACGTGTTGAAATATACAGGTTCCTTTAATAAAATATAAACATTCGGCCGATATAAGCCTTGTACATTGTGTACGAGATCACGTGCACCGAATGCCCCACGTCATATACTGGCGAGACCAAAACCTTCCCGCAAAGAATTCGTCATTACAAAAATGACCTTCGACACCTAATCAGAGAACGCAGTGCTGTGGCAGTACCCTGGGAGCCTTTTGATCAGCAGGTTAGTCGCGATGGTTCTGTCATCTTGGAGAGTGAGAACAACCACCGGCGGCGGCTCCTTCTGGGATCCTGACACATCCAGAAGACACCGGGTAACACCAGTTGTTCTTCAGGAACATTTTCCAGCTGTTTACTCTAAAGGATTACCAAAAGTGACTGCGCGCTTGTTAAAGCATTAAAAAATAAGCACTGCTCCTAACGCCATCTGATCCCTGAAAAATGAGTCGGTGAGGTACCGAAACTTCGGGTTTGTAAAATAATTTTTGTTCCAGTTTTCTTGGCTCTATAATTCAGGTTCATTTATTGTTTCTTATTTGTCGTCGTTTGTCCGATATGAAGGCGTAGTCCCTGTCGTTTGTTCGTTTGTTCAACTATAGTGTCAGTATAATGACGCCGTAAAAGTAAAGACAAAATAAATTTGCAAAATAACTTACAACATCGACTTTCTAAGTGAGTTTTCAACCCTCATGTTAAAAATGGACTGAGAATGCATGCAAATAAGAGGAGGAGGCCGGGCCAGACGCTCGACAAAGAGATGAGCAGAGGCTGTGGTTTCTGGTTAGCGAAACGATTTGTTAGGCAAGTGCCTAGACACGACGCAACGAGCGAAAAAACGAAGACTTCCGAACTGTCAGAGGACACATGAGGATGAGAAACTCGCACCAGCATCCCTTATCCAAAAGCATTTCGAGTTTTGCAGAGCCAGCATTATCGAGAATGATTTCCGAACAGTAAAGCATATTTCCTTTTTTTTATTTTATTATTTGAAATACTGCAAGCCAATGATTTGGCTCGAGCAGGAGGGGCGTCATGGCCTAGTGGCCTAGTGGTAGAACGCCCGCCTCGGCTGCGGGAGGCTATGGGTACCCACTGGTTCAAATGGGCACAAGCGTCCCCCGGCCTGGCGTTCGGCTTTCTTCAGGGGTGATGCGCTTTGCTGCCGCTGTCCCCCGCGCATCCAACGAGAAGCAAGGCGGACTAGAAATGCCAGGATGTGTCGCTAAATTGCTGCGAAGCTCGCTCGTATCGCCGACGTCAAAAAACAGCGGTACCAAAACACCAACTACGCTTGGCTGCCGCCATTGCCGCCGCGCGCGCCGGCTGAAGCAAAATAAAAAGAAATGAGGAGGATATGACGGTTTAAGTCACGTGACTTCCTCCGTACTCCGCTTTTCAGGCGAGAGCAGTCCGGACTGCTCCCGGCTGCTCTCGGCGCAGCGAAACTGCTCTTGTTCTACCACTGGATGACGGCTCTCCCACTCCTGTTCGACCACTGAAACACGGCGCCTCTGGAACGAGCACTTTCAGCGTGCTTTTGAGTGCTCCTGTTCTCCCAATGGAATTCGCCATAAGACTGCCGAGCTGTCAGGGGACACACGAGGATGAGAAACTAGCAGCAGCATCCCTTCTTCAAAAGCATTCCGAGTTTTGCGGACCCAGCATTATCGAGAATGATTTCCGAACAGTAAAGCATATTTCCTTTTGACGTCCGAAATGCCGCACATCCGAGCATTTGTTACGAAATCATCTTTTCCTCCATGATTCCCGAAATAAGAATAACTGTATCGGTTGTGGTACCGCGTTCGCGCGGGTAAGCGCAGCCATAATAAAGCAACGGCGCACACTAATTAGAACTGCAAAATGCTGCACCGACAATCCCCGAATGCAAAGGAGAGAGCAGCTCCTCGTCCTTATGCCCACGTGAGAGCCACCGTCGTAAACAGGGAAACCACCGCTTGCGATACAATTACACGCGATTAAAAAAACGGAATACGAATAGGCACTTTTGAAGTCAATGTAAAAAGCCTGCTCGGTCTTGATCGCTACAGCTTATACCCTCCAAAAATTTTGTAATATGGGCGTTACCGTTAGAACATCCCCCTGAATCCGTAATACATGTTTTCTTTTTAATTCTCAACATACTTCAATTTTCTTTTCATTCGCCTTTGCGTTTAGTTTTGTCTTGCGCACAAGGCTGCTGCCTGTTCTTGTAGTTGCCTTGTGGATTAGGCCGCAAAGCTCACATGCGGGTCCTACCGAACGTAAAGCTTTTTGCAACGTTTCCGGCTTCTCTGGCGCTCCATGACGTCGCAACAATTTTGAAGGTTCCTTAAGAATTTTGGAAGGTGCATCCTCACACAGACAGTCACGATATGCAAACAATGCGACCTATGTCTTCGAAAAGGGGCGGAATAGCTTTTTGCAACCGTTTCCGGCTTCTCTGGCGCTCCATGACGTCGCAACAATTTTGAAGGTTCCTTAAGAATTTTGGAAGGTGCATCCTCACACAGACAGTCACGATATGCAAACAATGCGACCTATGTCTTCGAAAAGGGGCGGCGCAATGTTTTTTTTTTAGTTCTGTTCTCCAAATGCGAATCAGGTTGCTCCCATAAATGGGGGAGTAACTGCGCATTCTTTTACGGTAGAACTTTACCAAAAGTATAGATTTTTCTTTACTTGTGTTTTTGCATGCAGCAACTCTGTGACGTCTATAGTGTAATTTCTTTTTCTTGTTTTGTAGCCTCCAAATTCGTTTACCAAGAAACAAAGAAAAAGAAGCAAAACTAGCACCAGTCCTCTCTTATGTGTTTCTCGGTGCGCATCTGTTTGCGCTGTTTATTGTTCATAAATTATAAAAAGGAACTTCCAATAACGCTATGAGTTCCATGACACGACGCTTTCGATTCCGACATCACGTGTGAGCACAGCGTCTTTGTCGTCCTCCTACGTCCGAGGATTGACACTCCGGCCACAAATGCGAGGTGCTGCCGAAGAAATACAACATCGCTGCGCCGTCGAGAAAACGCCGAAGTGGGCGATTCCGGAAAATTTGGACCACCTGGGGTTCTTTAACGTGCACCTAAATCTAAGTACATGGGTGTTTTCGCATTTCGCCCTCATCGAAATGCGGCCGCCGTGGCCGGGATTCGATCCCGCGACCGCGTATTTAGCAGCTCAACATCATAGCCACTAAGCAAGCACGGCGGGTCATTACGTAGTGGGTGGCAGCATTCCTTGATTGAAAATTGCATCAATGTGAAATGTCATCGTGAGAATGCTTCCCGCGGAGTTTTCTGGAAGTAAAAAATTTAGATGACTTCCTTGTCGGGGTTTGCCGCGTCTACTCGACCGGCTTCTCGCGGAGTGAGGTGGGCTGCTCCTAGAGATTGCACGATAGTAAACTGCGCTGATCTTGGAGATAACATGATGCAAAAGTGTCCCGATTCCGGAGACTGCGTAATCTTGCAGAACGGTGGTGCGCAACTCCATACTAGGTATGTACACGTAACAGGGTGACGACTACGACGTGAGGACACAGAGATGACGACGACTGTATGGCTACGACGGTGTGGCTACGATGGCCTGACAATAGATGCATGACAGATACTGTCTTGCGATGACGGCATGACAAGGGTGGCATAATCACTACTGAATTACGACACTGATTGCATTTGAATGACGTAGAAAGATTGACGTCGATGGAAGAACAAAAAGGGTATGATGAAAACAGCATGACGACTTTTGGATAACGTTACTGAAGTGATTACCATGATTAAGCGATATCCTCACGACGGCGGCATGATGACGATTGTGTGACGACGATGGTGTGATGATCACAGCACCACGAGAGTCGGATGACGGAGTGATGAACATGCGACAACCACGACGGCATCTCGTCCGTGAACACATAACTAGCTTGCCCAAGCTATTAGATAGATAAGCCAACTGGGTCGCAGCAGAAGGCCTGATGATGACAGCATCACGAGAGGGAGATCACAAGCTTTAATGACGACGACTGTACGACCACGACGACCCCACGATGACGGTGTGACAAGGAATGCTTAACGACCGTTTAACGACGATCGCGTGACAAGGACGGCTTGACGATAGTCTAATGTCAAAGCTGGAAGCACGACGCTGAAATGACTACGACAGCATCGTGGCCTCAAGCCCATCACTAGTGGCCAAAGCAATAAGACAACTTGGGCCACTGGCGCGGCGATGAATACGTGACGACGACATCACGGCGACAGTAAGATCATGAAGCTGGAATGACGAACACGCGACGAACACGAAGACATCACTACCAGGATAGATAGATAGATTCAAAATGTTTGAAGTCAGCAAAACGTTCAAATGGCATTAAAACCGCGAGGAGAGTCAGCTTGGCCCACCAGATGTGTGATGGCTGCTGTCTTGCCAATCGGGCAACATGGGCCACTGGGCAAGCACCAGAATAGGTCCCTTGATCGTGGCTGCTGTCTGACCCATTGGACAAGTTGGGTCCCTCGGTTGAAGATAACTTCGGCATTGTGTATGTGATAATGGCATGTGCCCGTCTTGGTGAATCCCCCGGAATTGATGTGTCAAGGCAATACTTGGGTATGTGCAATGCGGTATGCATCAACCCTGTACTACAGCCGTGCTGCTCTCTTGCACTTCCCTCTAGACATGCTGCGTCACCTAGCGGCGTCGCCAAAAATTCGGCGAGTGGCGCGTGTTTCAGTATACACTAGGGTAAGTCTGTCTGGATAGGTACGCGGGTTCGATTCCGCTCAATACCATTGATATTTTAAAGCATCTTCTTCTGTCATTGAAGAAGCGGCACATAGCCAATGACCCAACTTGGGGTGACAAATGTTAATTCAAGCGTGGCACATACGCTGTGGCACATACCCAATGACCAAAGTTGGTGTGAAAGAGGTTAGATACGGGTACAAACGGGAAAGTTGGAAAGTTCTCCCAAAAAATGCTAAAGGTATTAAAAAATTTGTGGCTGAACCCATCGCACGATGAGTGTCAACTGTAATACGTTAAGATTGAGTCAATATAGCGAAACGACGTATTGCCACCGTCAAAACGAGGTAAGCATGTGGCATGTATTGCAGCGAGACTCCTCTTTCGCGATTTCCTAAGAACAGTGGGCGCCATCTAGCGCCGCCGCCTTGAAGCATGCACGTGGCCTCCGAAATGCACGCACCTTGCAGCAACCGGGCTTCTCTCTCGCGTTTCTTTCTGGACTCGCTGCGTCATGTACTCGCACTGGCGTGTGTGCGCGTATGGCGTCCGACACGAGAAGCGTGGCGCACCGGGGCCTGTGAAAGCTTAAGAATTGTTCCCTCGCTTGCGGCACATGCAGCGCCCCGTATTCGGTAACCTAAGTTGGCCAGAGGTCCACTGGAGAGCGGAAAATATGTAGTATATTCCTGGCACTGTGCTGCCAGCAATGTACTACATACTGTGCTGTGTACTGTGCTGTGTACTGTGCTGTGTACTGTGCTGTGTACTGTGCTGTGTACTGTGCTGGGCACTCCCACAGCCAGCATACTGTGCTGTGGGAGTGCCCAGCACAAAACACACCAATTAACACCACGACCCTCTCGTCGAGGTTGCGTGAGGCTCTGCGGAGCTCCGCCCTCGACGACCAAACCTGGGGGACCCAGCACGCCCATGAGGCGGCGGCGAGACAAGCGCTCGACATCCCCTCATGGGCGTACTGGGTCGCCCAGGTTTGGTCGTCGAGGGCGGAGCTCCGCAGAGCCTCACGCAACCTCGACGAGAGGGTCGTGGTGTTAATTTGTGTGTACTGTGCGCCATCATAAAGTGCTGGTTCCACAATAAAAGTTTATTCCTCCTCTTCCTCCTGGCACTGTTCGCTAAAGCGTTGGCATGAAAGGCGTGAGAAGCTGCACACTACGCGCTTGTGGCGCAGCCTGCCAATGCGCCGGGTGGCGGTCCTTGGGCAGCCCCTGCGATGTTAGTGCGATTTCGTTC
>NC_051164.1:57995386-58019041 GCF_013339745.2 Dermacentor silvarum
TCTATTTAATTTTAAATTCGTTTTATTAAGTGAATAGCTGGGAGGGATGTATATTGAACTAATAGTGATTAGCTTGTCAAACAACACCCCTCGGACAGCAACTGCCTCTAGGGGCGTATGAAGTTTTAATTCCCGGCAGACAATACCTCTATCGACTACAATAGCCACACCACCGGAAGACACGACTGTGTCATCGCGGTCTTTACGAAAAATGGCGTATTGCCGGAGAAAGTTTGATTGTGTAGGTTTAAGGTGTGTCTCTTGAACACACAGCACCTTAGGATTAAACCTGTGTAGGATTTCTTTGACGTCATCGAGGTTGTGTAGGAGTCCTCTGACGTTCCATTGTATTATTTCTGTATTCATGTTGGAAGTGTTTTTGGTGCTGTGTGTTTAAAAAAGAGACTAATTTAACTTACAGAGCCCTTGTCGGGCCCTGTGATGCGGGCTTTTTCTTTTTTGGAGCGATCGCGAGATTCTCGCGGCTCCTTTGGCGCTTGCGGCGCTGTCTGGCAGGTTGTTGTGTCCATCGCCTCTTGCGAGGCGCTGGACACGCGCTCTTGCGAGCGGTTGTTTTGACGGGAAGGCCTCGTTTCGAGGGATGAGGCCCTTGAGGCCACCAGCCCGGAGGTTGATGGCCCCTTCTTGTGAGTTGGCGGAGCAGCGCTAGCTGCAGCCGCCGGGGGGGCGGATGGCGTCACTGCCGGCTCACTGTGTGCGGGCCGGACAGCCGCCGGAAGCCGTTGCGACGCTGCCCCCTGACGCGCCACTTCGGCAAAGGTGTTCTTTGGCAGGTAGGATACCCGCCTGCGTGCCTCCTTGAACGTTAGATTTTCCTTTACTTTAATCGTTACAATTTCTTTTTCTTTTTTCCAGGACGGGCACGACCGCGAGTATGCGGCGTGCTCGCCATCACAGTTCACACAGTGAAGAGAGTTTTCGCATGTTTCAGAGGAATGGTCACCGGAGCTACATTTAGCACATGTCTGTCGGCCTCGGCAGTTCTGGGAACTGTGGCCGAAACGCTGGCACTTGAAGCAACGAAGAGGATTTGGTACATAGGGTCTGACCCGTAGCTTTACATAGCCTGCCTCGATTGTCTCGGGCAGGATGCTTGAGCCAAAAGTAAGGACTATATGTTTGGTTTTGATCTCTTTGCCGTCCCGTCTTAGCATGATTCGTTTAACAGTGATCACGTTTTGCTCGCTCCAGCCTTCCAACAGTTCAGCTTCTGTCAGTTCCATGAGGTCATCGTCAGAGACAACACCACGGCTGGTGTTCATAGTTCGGTGCGGGGATATTGTCACTGGGATCTCCCCGAATGACACTAGGTTAGGAAGCTTTTCGTGCTGTTTCACATCGCGGAGCTCCAAAAGGAGGTCGCCGCTAGCCATTTTCGATGCTTTGTAGCCTGCTCCAAGAGCTTTCGTCAGACTTTTCGAAACAAGAAAGGGTGAGATCATTCTCACCGTCTTTTCGGGTTTATCAGAATGGATCACATGAAATCGGGGGAAGATTTGCAATCTGTTGCCATGGAATTCAAAAATATCTTCGGTGCGCCCTCGTTTGTGAGAGCGATCAGGGAGTCGGGGAATGAAGAAAAAGCCATAAGCTAACAATGATTTCGGTAACTATGCCAGCCGCCCACCACCGAGCCCAACAAGGGGACGCTACAAGACCCGAAGGAGATGCAGACGCCAGCTGTACATAGTCACTATAACCTAATATAATAGACCCAAGGATGGATAAACTACACCAGGTTAACCCTTGCTGCCTGGAAAATTGGAAGTAAAACGAAGTGAAGAGAAGACAGGAGAGATGGAAAGTGAGAGAGAAAGACGAAGGTTGGAGGGAGAGAGAGAGAGAGACAGGAAAAGGCAACTACCGATTTCCCCCGGGTGGGTCAGTCCGGGGGTGCCGTCTACGTGAAGCCGAGGCCAAAGAGGTGTGTTGCCTCCGCCGGGGGGCCATAAAGGTCCAAACACCCGGCTTCGACTCAACCTCCAGGATCCCCTTTTCCCCGGACACGGCTAAGCCGCGCACGGTTAGACGCGGGAGGGTCCAACCCTCGTGTGCTCGGGTACGTGGTGGCGCAGCTCACCAAACGCCTGCTTGCGCAGACGCCCCTGCGGGGCGTCTCTGCTCTTTAATCTCTCGCATTTTTTTCCTGAAAAAAAAAGAAACAATCTTGCGTTCTGAATAACCGGGTAGCAATGCTCGGTATCTGCTCTTTCTTGAGGCGTCGGTGTGTTTTGTGGACAGAAAAAAAGTATTGTGCGCCGTATCTTTCTTTCTCAGCTCTCGCTAAACTCTGAGGAATGACGTACAATGCGGAGTAATCCGCAAAAGCGCTAGTTCAGCACTTCACGACATGCATCTGTCATTCGTACTTTCGGGTATGCGTGTGTGCCTTATAATCGCCTACCTGTTGCTGCTTGATCAAAGAGCCAGTACCTGATGACTCCTCGCTGACCATTATCTAGTCGAACGACTCTTGCACAGTCTGTGCACAGCACCCGAAGCAAGAACGTGTACGTTAGCTTAAAGGAAAAAATAATATTACTCAGTACCTTTTCTGAAGCCTACATCCTCCCGCACAGTGTCCATGTGCGCAACATCCTTGAATACTCAAGTAGAAGGACCTTTCTAGAGCAAACAAGTTAGAGTACGGCACTAGTAAAGAAACGCTGCAGTTAAGCACTGGTACAAAGCGTCGTACTAACGTTAGAGATACATGTGCGAACTGGTGTAACCTTTCAATGACATACTTGGCATCATTTAAGTAACTGTAAATACTTAACAGAATTCTATCTCAAACTACACAACGCGGAAAAATTGCCTGATTTACCATGGTTAGTCCAAATAGCCCATGTGATCCTCATTTTCGAAAAACCTGTGTGACTGAACAAAAACACAACAGCAACACGAATGAGATTTCGTCTACATAGTTGCACTTATTTTGAGGGAGAACAAGGTGCTGTAAAATGGCGTCATCAAAGATGGGCATTTATTTTGTGAGGTTAGCTTGCCGTAAGAGAAAGAAGGATGGTGGGCATTCGAAGTAAGGAATGTCAAAGCTAAACTTATCGTGATGAGCCCATCTGACGTCACCCTGAAATTTAGATACTCATCAGCCAAAGTGACGTGTACGTACATTTAATTCTTGATCAACAAGGAAAAGAAAGGACATGTACATTGTGACAGGAGCACAAAGCAACCGTTGAAAGTTTCACCGGGTAAAAAGGAAAAAAAAGCGTGTATAGTCTGGTGTGCATCTGGCTCCGGGCAAGACGAGCGTCCATTAGGGCGCTCTTAGGAAGCGGTCGTCTATGGGAAACCGATCCGGAAAGCAGCAAACGGCCCTCACAAAGAAAAAAAGTGAAGGAGAGGAAGCGTGTTGGTTCGCGGGGAGAAATAAAGCAAAGACGGCATTGGGACGTTTCACGCGGTGAGATTGGCTCCTCTCCTCCCTTTCCCCTCGTGTTTTTTGCACTCACGCCTCCACTTTTCCGGCAGCTGACGACACCGACCGCCGAGACGCAGTGATGGAGTGACGTCCTCCTGAACGCATTCGGCACTCTCCTCCCTATACTGCCACGGCCATCAGGGATACTGCTCAGCGGCTAACTGATGTGCCGGTGCAGCATCGCCCCCACCACCACCATAGTGACCGCGCAGTGTAGAAAGAAATGGTCCTGCTTCGCACATAGCCCATTTGCTGAACACCGTCATTGCTTACCAAACAAAAATACGCGTGGCATCCACAGTAGCTCATCACGCGGGGCTTTGAAGCCAAAGCGCATCAGAGCGTGAAAAGAGTTGTAGCCGACCAAATACTATGCACAACATATTCTTAAGTTGTTTGCCGGCTTCTAGGACTTCCTGCATAAGTGTCGATCAGTCGGAGGTTCATAAATGCTTTTCGCCGTTACTCGCTGCATGCAATAAGACATTAGATTTTGGAGTACTCTGGTATTAAACTTTAGCTTTGGGTTTTAAGAAGAAACGCCTCCTTTTTTGTGTGCACCTTTTTTTTTTGCGAACATTGATGGAATGTTTAAAATCTACCATTTGTTTTTTTGTTTCGCTGTTGAAATATTCCCTATATCAGCTATGCTGTTGTCCTCCAACAAATTTCATAGGTTATTTTTTTTTCATTCTTTCAAACACAGTGCATGAACAGTAGCGGGGAGTATTCAGGCTAGAGTTTAAATGTACCGCAGCAACAACCGAAGAGCTTAGGAAAACTGAGTCGTTTTCCGTCTACGTGTCGACACTGCAGATGGTCTCACTTGCAATACTGGTCATGGGACTGCGGTCCCTCCCAATCCGGTGTGAATTCTGTAACTTAAAAAAGGCAAAAGATTTCCATTTTTCCGGCAGAAGCTTTCGGTAGACCTTTCCGACAGACTCGTTAGTGTTATATACTTTCGAAGACACACACTTACTTACACAAAAGAAGCAATCATGACGCGAAACCTTTTAAAGAGTTAGAATTCTTAGGGTACTTCGCGCACCTTCTGGGAGCTATCTATGTGTATATGTTTGTATTTACGTATTTATGTTTGTATGTAACCGTTTCACCGCCGACATGAGTCACTGTAGACGCAGAACTAGGTAGGCACCGCTATTCGAAGGAATTCTTTGACGCAGACTTGGAGTGCTTGATATGTGTCACTCAGTTTGTCCTCCAATGAACCTCTTTGATGCCAACTTGGGATACTGGTTATGGGCTACGATGTGTGGACCGCTCTTTAATGAACGTCTTTGACGCGACCTTGGCTAACTAAGTATGTGCCACTGTGAGTGTGCCGCTAAAGATGCCTTAAATCTCTGCGACGCGGAACGGAATCGCACTAACATCGCAGGGGCTGCCCAAGGACCGCCACCAGGTGCATTGGCAGGCTGCGCCACAAGCGCGCAGTGTGCAGCTTCTCACGCCTTTCATGCCAACGCTTTAGCGAACAGTGCCAGGAGGAGGAGGAATAAACGTTTATTGTGGAACCAGCACTTTATGATGGCGCACAGTACACACAAATTAACACCACGACCGGCTCGTCGAGGTTGTGTGAGGCTCTGCGGAGCTCCGCCCTCGACGACCAAACCTGGGCGACCCAGTACGCCCATGAGGGGATGTCGAGGGCTTGCCTCGCCGCCGCCTCATGGGCGTGCTGGGTCGCCCAGGTTTGGTCGTCGAGGGCGGAGCTGCGCAGAACCTCACGCAACCTCGACGAGAGGGTCGTGGTGTTAATTTGTGTGTACTGTGCTGGGCACTTAATTCTTAAGGAACCTTCAAAATTGTTGCGACGTCATCAAGCCCCAGAGAAGCCGGAAACGTTACAAAAAGTTCGGAAGCACCCGCGTGTGAGCTTCGTGGCCTAATTCACAACGCAACACCAAGAACAGGCAGCAGCCTTATGCGCAAGACAAAACTAAACGCAAAGGCGAATGAAAAGAAAATTGAAGTATGTTGAGAATTAAAACATGTATTACGGCTTCAGGGGGATGTTCTAACGGTAACGCCCATATTACTAGATTTTCAGAGGGTATAAGCTGTAGCGACCAAGATTGAGCAGGCTCTTCACATTGACTTCAAAAAGTGCCTATTCGTATTCCGTTTTTTTTTTAATCACGTGTAATTGTATCGCAAGCGGTGGTTTCCCTGTTTACGACGGTGGCTCTCACGTGGGCATAAGGACGAGGAGCTGCTCTCTCCTTTGCATTCGGGGATTGTCGTCGCAGCATTTTGCAGTTCTAATTAGTGTGCGCCGTTGATTTTTTATGGCTGCACTTACCCGCGCGAACGCGGTACCACAGCCGATACATTTATTCTTATTTCGGGAATCATGGAGTAAAAGATGATTTATAACAAATGCTCGGATGTGCTGCATTTCGGACGTCAAAAGGAAATATGCTTTACTGTTCGGAAATCATTCTCGAAAATGCTGGCTCTGCAAAACTCGGAATGCTTTTGGAGAAGGGATGCTGGTGCGAGTTTCTCATCCTCATGTGTCCTCTGACAGTTCGGAAGTCTTCGTTTTTTCGCTCGTTGCGTCGTGTCTAGGCACTTGCCTAACAAATCGTTTCGCTAACCAGAAACCAGAGCCTCTGCTCATCTCTTTGACGAGCGTCTGGCCCAGCCTCCTCCTCTTATTTGCATGCATTCTCAGTCCATTTCTAACATGAGGTTTGAAAACTCGCTTAGAAAGTCGATGTTGTAAGTTATTTTGCAAATTTATTTTGTGTTTATTTTTACGGCGTCATTATACTGATACTATAGTTGAACAAAGGAACAAACTACAGGGACTACGCCTTCATATCGGACAAACGACGACAAATAAGAAACAATAAATGAACCTGAATTATAGAGCCAAGAAAACTGCAACTAAAATTTACTTTACAAACCCGAGGTTTCGGTACCTCACCGACTCATGTTTCGGGGATCAGATGGCGTTAGGAGCAGTGCTTATATGCATTTTGTAATGCTTTAACAAGCGCGCAGTCACTTTTTGTAATACTTTTGAGTAAACAGCGGGAAATGTTCCTGAAGAACGACTGGTGTTACCCGGTGTCTTTTGGATGTGTCAGGATCCCAGAAGGAGCAGCCGCCGGTGGTTGTTCTCACACTCCAAGATGACAGAACCATCGTGACTAACCTGCTGATCAAAAGGCTCCCAGGGTACTGCCACAGCACTGCGTTCTCTGATTAGGTGTCGAAGGTCATTTTTGTAATGACGAATTCTTTGCGGGAAGGTTTTGGTCTCGCCAGTATATGACGTGGGGCATTCGGTGCACGTGATCTCGTACACAATGTGCAAGGCTTATATCGGCCGAATGTTTATATTTTATTAAAGGAACCTGTATATTTCAACACGTCAAGAAAAAAATCATTGCAAAATTCTTGAGGAAGTTATTCTTTAGATCAAACAAGTGCATTCCACTCGACCTATTTGCAAAAGAAAATGAATCTCAAGAGTACGCAATGTACCATTAAAATGTCCTCTATATGAACAACATCTTACATGTTCCTGAAATCCCATTCCAGTAACAGATAACTTCCAACTATGACCAAAGTATCAGGCTGAGCTGTAATGCACCTGTCTCTATTTCTAGCTAATGAACATAATACCCAGAGCAACGCCATCATCAGCCGTAAAACTAGGCTAGCTGTGCAGGCGCACCAGACAGTATCGGTGCTCGAAACCCAACGGGTTAGTCTGCTTAAAGGTAAGCGCAGGCTTACGCTGACGCATGTTTCACAGTTGCCAAAGCGCAGCCGCATTCTCCACAGCAAAGCAGGAGCATCCCTAATTAAGCTAGTCGGTGAAAGGCCAGCCGGTTGTCCCCGAGCTTCGGTCGGCATCGGGATGTCTAAGCTCGCTAACGAGCGTGGAGCGTCAGCCACAGCTCTTTCCCCTTCGTCCTCTTACGGACTCTCCTCCACGTCCCTTCCACTCCTGTCTGTGGTTGGATAACGAGCTTCCGGCATGTGAGACTGCTCGACCCTTTTGCACGAGCGTCGAGTACGTCTCCACCGTTCTTTCGTTGCCGTTATTTCGCTGTTGTGAGCCGCTGTAAGATTCTATTCCAACAGGCATGCTGATTTGAGCTTTTTTATTCCTTCTGTTAAGATCAGACGCGCATGCAAGCCGCTGTAATAGGCAGTTTGAGCCCAACGTTTGTACCTGCTGTGTTTGCAACACGCGATAGTGCTGCATTGGCAAGTAAGTTCTTCGTCAGAGTACTCTTAGTCTCATTTTTCATATGCACAACAATGCGGACGCCTCTAATCAATTGACGGTCTTCGCACTAGCGTGTCTCGATAGTACCGTCCTTCAGCGTGTTCACCAGCGCCGTCTCACGCTGCGTAGTAGAAGCTTGACATAATTACGGTTTAATCGCCACCGCTTGTAATCCGGGTTCCAGCAGCCCTAGTACCTGTCGGTGTACGAGTGCTCTAATGCTCTCACCGACAATGCACTGTCAGGTGAGCGCTCCGCAAGAGCCGGCAAAACACGCAAACGTGCGAGCGATGGGTGTGTACGCAGGCAGCACGCAACGCTAACGTAACGCTATACACACGCGTGCCCTTTACGCGAAATTGGCCGTTGATATACGCAAAGGCCGCTGCGTACGCTGCAACTAAACAGAACAGAATTAGTCACCGAAACTTCTTCCTAAAATAAATTTGCCAAATCAGAAACCACTTCGAAATCTCTTAGCTAGGAACGTGCCTGGGGCGGTGGGGCATTTCGACAGGTTCTGTCAGTATTCACTAACAGCCCAGCAAACTACTACCGTGTTAAGACTCTTGGGGCCGAAATTTATTCGCTTCTATTTCTCAACGTTTCCACAACATGTCGTATGATATAAAAGTGCTGGTTTTCCTTTTCTCCATCCCATTTTGAATAGGGAGGTATGGGTCAACGCTACTGATAAAATATTTTATTCATGAACCTCTTAACTGGATCGTACTCAAGTGAACGCTTTGATACATAGTTAAATAAAAGCTTTCCGTTGGGCTTCCACTGCGAACATTGTTTTCCTTTGTGAACAAGGGACCCGTGCGGGCCCAGAAACGTCGTTTTTGTGATTTTATTATTCATTTGGCGAGTGTTTGTTTTCATTACCTCATGGGCCTACCTCGCCAGACGGGTTCCTGTCGAAATCTTGATTAGTCACGTATGGCTATGCTCGTGTCATAAATAACTAGTGGGACGAACGGTGCGCCGAAGATGAGAGAGAAAGCAAGAGGAAAACAAAAACAGCGAAGTCAACCAGAGGAGCCTACGGCTTGCTACCCTACACTGGAGGTAAGGGAAAGGGGGAATAGGGAGACAAAAACAACACCAGCCCTTCTCATCTCGAGAAAACGGGGGTAAGCGAAGCTTGTCGTGTGTGTATGTGACCTACGTCAGGGTAACGTAAAATTCACGACATGTCACGGTAACAAAACATAAACGTTTATTGAATGTATACATCGAGGGAAGGAAAATTTTCATGAAAGGGAAACAAAAGTAGAAGGAAAGGGAAGGAAGAGTGTCATGAAAGGGAGCGTAAAGTAGTAGGAAAGGGAAGGGAAAGTAGTAGGTAAAGTACACACACGACAACCTTCGCTTACTCCCCATTTTCTCGACAGGGGAAGGGCTGGTGATTTTCTTTCTTTCTCTCTAGTTATCTGTTTTTCTCTCTCTCTTCCCTTCTTACTATCTTCATTTCTCTCTCTTTCCTTTCTCTGTCCCTCTTTCTCTTTCTCTCTCTCTCTCTCTTAATTCCTTTTTGCTTCTCTATTTCTCTCTTTCTTTCCCTCTTTCTTTCTTTCTTTCTCTTTTTGTTTTTATCTTTCTTTCTTGTCCCTAGTATGTGCCATTGAGCTTAGACCCTTTGTGCACTATCACCAGGATCGGCCCACTTTTCAGCGTGACACTCCCACCGCCGAAACTTGTGAGCCTATAAAGCTTCGCTTAAAAGGGAGAGAGTCTACGCTATGTGCGCACGCTGCACCGTGTGTAGCGAATCGTTACTGCACCAAAGTCAAGTACAGCAATGGGTCACTTACCCATGTAGGCGAAATGATTCACGGAACTCGACACAATCTACTCAAAGTACCACAACCGGGGCTATCAATCGAGCCTTTGAATAGCCCATCATTTGTGAATTTGAGAAATGGCAATGGCGGCTCTCAACACGACAGACCTACTTTAAAAAGGAACTAGCTCTGAGTGTATAACATGGTCTGCACTGCTGTCTTGCTTCCTGGTAACTACAGTCGAGCAAACATGCAGTTCGTCTCTTAGAATTCTCATAATCGGCATGCGGAACATCGCGGTTGAGCTCAAGCATAAAGTCGGAGATTCGTTAAGTATTTCATAAAGGAAATCTTTAAAACCCATATGTATGTAATTCTTTTGCAAGCACAGCTTTGACGGCCTTAAAATAATTTTCAGGCCAATCTGCAGGCACTGCATACGAAACACTGTCTACCGATGCCTCTCGGATCGTGACCTTGCCACCACAGCTTTCCACTAAGCGTCTATTTTTACAATGTAAAAATAGACGCTTAGTGGAAAGATGTGGTGGAACATGCAAACGTAGAAGGCTAAACGTCTGAAGTGATAGTGAAACTGCAACTGCTGGAGGCGTAGGTAAAATATTCCGATGTCGCAGAATGACCAAAGCTTTTACGTGAGCTTGACAGAAGGAAAAGAAGTCCAATACTCTAAGATTTTGTCCTTTGACACTGGAAAACTGGAAAGCTTTGGAGTAATGTCTTTTTGTAGGATTTATACATCTACGGAGGATGCAGTAAAAATTTGCCGCATTAGCTCAATCGCTCGTTGCGCTGCTGAGGCCGGATCGAGGGTTGAATTCCGACTGCAGTGGCTGTATGCCGATAACGGCAGAATGCAAAAAAAAAGTACTCGTGTACCGTCCGTTGGGTTACCTTCAAAGAACCCCAGATGGTCAAAATCATTCCGGAGTTCTGCCAACACGGCGTGCCTCGTAATGAAATTGCAGTTTTGGCAAGTAAAATCGCAGAATTTAATTTAGGGTGCACAAGAACCCAGTATTTCGTGAAAGTCGAGCAATTACCTTTCTTTACGGTGCCAACAGCGCTCGCATGCGACATTGAAAAAAAAAAAAAACTCGCTCACGCGAACATCAAGTCTAGAACGAGGCTTCTTGGGTAGTCGTTTGTTTACCACCACCACGTAATGAAACACGGTCGACAAAGTTCGCAACATTGAATTAGCGCACCGCCGTCTATACTTGTCACTAGTGGGTGAGAATGTACGCCACCAACTCAAATGTGCCTCGAACCCCGCTATGCAAACGCAGCGGTGCCCACGTTGAGTTTCGTTAACAAAGCCTCGTCGCGTTCATTCTTGACTGCGTTATGACCGCACAGTAATCAAGGCCGGAATGCGATCCTTGTGGTTCGCGCTTTCATATGTACATGGAGCGCAATGCAGTACTGATTACTGGGCAGGTGTCGTGCTGCGTGAAATGATCATGGTAACGCCGAGGCGGCGATACGGTGGAAATGCATATCCGTGTAGTCGCCGGCCAAGCGCTTTCTCTCGTCGTCACAGGGTTGCCGGAATCACGCAGTTTCCGCCTCGCTGATGGCTTTTTGCGATACGTACGCTCTGAAATCGCTTTACGCAGAAGTGGTTTGGTTATTTTTTGTGCGCACTTGTATATGTTCTGCTTTTTTATTCTCTTAGTATTGCAGTTAACAAAGCACTACTGAGCAACTCAGTTTGAAAAACTCTCGCTAAGTGGATACCTTAAATTGTTCTGGTGGATGGGCTAAAACCGTACACTTTATATGTCAAGTTTATGAAAAACAAGTTATTTAATGTGATGCTTGGGAAATAGATGCATCGTGGGAAAATTACCACAACTAAAGTAATTAGCTGGAATTGGTGCAGTGAAAAGCTTTTATGTAAGGTTCAGATTCGGATGATGATGTGTGGTGTTTTATGGCGCAAGGGCCAGTTATGGCCAAAGAGCGCCATGCCAGTGTTTGTGAGTGTGCAGTGGAGCGATGAATTCTGAGAAGTAGATGAAGTGTGGCTGTAAAGGGGCCTAAAAACAATCGCTGTGAAATGTGTAAAATAAACATGCAATAAAATCATGGCAATGACTAATGAGGTGTACTATGAAATGAAGAATGCACTGAGAAAAAATGACACGATGTTTAAAATATTTAAGATGTAGTAGTTGGAAAGAAGCACTACTGCCTAAACAGAGCCCTTGAACCACAAGGGCCTGGAGGCATGTGCTTATACAAAACTACCATCACAGCGGCATCCTCTGGAGAGAGGATGCGCTATGAATTTATTGGGCTTATAACATGCAGTACCACGTCATTTAAGAAAGCGGTTCAGATTCGGAGATTCAATGGGGCCAAGAAGTCAAATTGCCACGAACAAAACCTATGATCTCGAAATTAGAATGGCGAACAAGGTCATAGAATAGGCGTCAAAATAATAAAATACTAAAACGAGCACAGGCACTTTTTGAACTGACGGCGTTCTGCAAGGTTGCTCACGGAAGGGCGCAAGTTCTTTTAAAGACGATAGTCTTTCTTGGGCTACCTAAACGCGAAAAACTCTGTCTGCCTGTCACTCGATTCAACCGCCCGGTCAAAACCAAGTGAGCTAATAGCACTGGTAGCACGGGGTCATACACGTCAACATTACACAGCGCAAAAGAAACCTCAGGACTATATGAGGCAAAATATATGTACATAACCATGATCCCCAGCGTTCATTTGTGAGGAATGCACATTAAACTCGCCTTTACGTTAGTAAATGAAAAATCAACGCGTTAGAAATGTGTCGAAGAGACGCTACGCGTTAAAAACAAGTCGACTGAAGCCGCGGGTCTGTAGTCGGCTTTAAAGCAACAGTAATAAAAGGTCCCGACAGAAGCCGCGAGAGCAGAGCGAACGCGGGGAACTTGAATTCGGCAAAACCTCCATTGCATCCGTCATTACAGGAGTGAGAGGGAAGGGGAAGAGCGTGAGGGGTATCAGGTGCGGCAGAATACTATCAACTTTCGACATCATTTGCAGCTAAGCAAGCAGATATGCGGCCAATTGTTTTGTCAAGTTCACAGGCTCAGGCCTGGAGCACGGTACGCGACCCGCCGTGGTTGCTTTGTGGTTATAGTGTTAGGTGGCCGAATTTAGATGGAGGCGAAATGCAGAAAACACCCGTGTAATTAGATTTAGGTGTACGTTAAAGAAATACATCTGGCCCAAATTGTTCCCTAGTCCCCCACTACAACGTGCCTCACATTCAGGTGGTGGTTTTGGCGCGTAAAACCCCGTAATATAATTCAATTTTTAAGAGCATGGTAGGCTATGACGGATAACGTCCTAGCCTGAAGAGCAGGCAGTGTTTTGTCACGGACGACCCAGTGACTTCCTCAGGCTACTGAACCGTCTCTCTTGGCATTTAAAGTATATATAAACGCACGCTGAGGTCGAGAAATAATAACGAAAAACAAGTAATATTCAGTTATCATGTATCGTGGGAGGATCCACTGATTCAAAGTGAACCGCAGTTGAGTGGTACATGCCCCCGTGCGCTTGTCGCAGTAAATTCACTCATTAAAGGTTACGTTGAGGTGATCCGCCAGTCGCAGTAACCACGCTGTACACTAGAACGTGTCTGTTCCTAGGTTAAAAATTCAAAACGAAATGTGATGCTAGCACCTTCTATACATGTGTACTTGAAAGACAAATGTAAGGTTGCATCCATTTATACAAATGCACCAGAAAACGCATGAGTACCGCGACATTGTAAAGTATCTTTTTGGGAACACACGTGAGGGGGGAAGGTACCCGCTAAGGCGGGTAGGAAAATATTTGTCTCGGTATTTAGAAGCGCGATTTATTACATACGAGAACAGCCGTGAAAACAATGTTTCGATATAGGGATGTGCTCGTTGTGACTTATAACAAACTTAAAGCAGACAATCATTTGTGGTGGCACGCACTAGCTGCGCGCCATTCCTATTTCTTTTTGCGTGTGTGCGTGTGTGCGCGATAGATAATCACCCTGAACTTTTCCGTTACTTACAGCAGAATGCATATTTTATGAGAACAAGTTGGAAGGCAATTCAACTTCCGTGTGAAGTCTGTGAAAGGCAAAACCTTCTTGAGCTTGTTGAACGGAGTCACTACGCACAGCACTATATGACGTCAACCCTCGCGTGAGGGGAGTAGGAGGGGCGTCCGACTGCCTAACTTTTTTTTTATTCCACTAATTTCAAGTTCGCCCTATGCTTTTAGACTGCACTATATTCTCGACAGGCCCACATTTTTACGTATGATTACTTGCTACTTTTAAACAAGTTCTCGGAATTTACGTGACTAAACTATGATCCGATTCTGAGGCACACCCTAGTTCGGGAAAAGCATTCGTGGCGTAAGCGTTACAGTATCGGTCCTCTGTGCTAGAGTTTGAACGAAATTCCACGAATAAAATCTCCAAGGGCACAAACAGAAATTTCAAGCATGGCCGCGATCTCGACGGATATATTTGTGGATATATTTGCAAACCTTCAATGAAACTACTAGCGACGTGGCTTACCCCCATTGTATGCTGACCAAGTATAAAGATAATAAATATAATTATAATAATAATAAGTTCCTACATAAAACCGGAACACAGAATGTCAGCTAACAATTCAATAAAGCACACCGATAAATTATTGGAATGGTGAATTATAATTACCGGTTTCTTCGATTAAGTTTGTGTGTATGCCCATTTCTGGCCAATCATCCGGAATGGGTATCTCCCACAGCGACACGAGAGGTACAGAATTCCTAAATGTTGATTGATACGTGCCCAACTTTCGGTGTATACACGTGTCATAGCCATTCTTCCCTCAACAAGCATAACACGTCGCCTTCGTCTTTGCGACATTGCTGCTCATACGTATAACACAGTGCATCCGCCTGAATTGTAGTTTTGCGTTTCGGTATAGCTTGTGAAAGGTGCAGTGCATAAACATAAAAATTACATGACAATAAAATTGGGACCTTGTGATGGATAAATAAAAACATTTCGAAATTTATTCGTTGCATAGCGTGAAAGTAAACAACATTGTACGCATCATCGTTTATTCAAAATAATTTATTTAACCGCTTTACTAAAGCTTCGCGTCGCATACTTTCCAACACGTGCGCTGGGTCTCCTTAAGTTTTTATAACCTTCTTTGTTATTTCTAGAATGTAACACGCAAAGTTGGGCGCCTCTCCCTGGTCTAGTTGTTATCTCGCTTCTCCATGAAGCAACCGTTCGTGGGGGTGTTATCATTCTGAAAGATTACTTACAATTGTCTATTCCTTCCGCGAAGCTGTGGTCGGGTGCGTAAAAAAACAAATGTGACAGCGCGGGTGAATGATAAGTCAAGAGAAAGGATAAAGTAGTGGACGTAGGTGTTCTGAAAGCCTCCAGAGCGCCGAATAAATCTAAAAAAAAGAGTAGTTTCGCAATTGCGAGCTTGAGTGATAACGATGCAAAGATTCTAATGAAATACCCAAAGTTGCGTTTTTTTCTTGCCAAGTTATGTTTTTGGTAAAAATAAAAACAAAGAAGGAGAGCTGATGAAGCAGTTGCACGCGTTCACAGTGCAGGCCCTGAGCCTGTCATTGATGGAAGGGTCTTGTCGACGCCTGCAAATGGAAGGCTTGTGCTTGCAGTTCGCATGCGGACTCGTTGGGCGGTCGACATGGGCTGGTGGATCGCAACAACTAAGTCAGATAGAAATGCGACATTTTAGAATTAGCCCACATTGTTTTATGGTGGAAGTTACGTAGCCTCTCTCGCTGCACATTGTAAACTTTCAATTAAAAGTGCTACCCCGTTCAATACCGCGATTACTGAAATGCTAAGAAGTTATCGACTGGGCTGAACCACCTACACAGCTAGTCAACAGTTGCCAGAATACGTTTCCAACATGTCCTGATCTTCTAAAGGCGTTTCAACGCAATGAGAAAACAACGAAACGAATATTTTATCGTAATATGTAAATGGCGTATCTTGCCTCCACAGCTCTTTGTACGGTGTCGTTTGCTCAGAGAAAAGTGTGACCACCGGTGAAGTACGGAGGAATAGTGTCTGCGATGGAAACGCTCTGTTTCCTTTCTCGTGGGTGTCCTTCACGCTCACATTAGCAATGGATGCCGATCAATAGCAGACGAAGTGCGGTACCAGGTGCAAATTAGTGCCTCGTTTCACATCGATCGGATGCGAACTCCGGAGAGGTGGTGGCACAAAGCACAGCAGCAATGATTGTTTTTTGTCGTGTTTCTCTTGATGAGCAACGTTTCCGTGCGGGCACGCGTGTGTGCTTGCTTACTTGATTACTTGCGTGCGTATACATGCCTATGCGGGAACGAAGCATGATGACCTTGGCCCCTACTGTTGTGTGATAACACTCGGAGCAGAATCTCCCATCTACGACACACTCGCTCGTAATGTTTTCAGTTCCTGCGCGCTTGCTGTTGCTATAGTGCCTTGTGTTAGGGAACGGTGCCCGCGCTCGTCGTTGGGAAAACGGCTTACGCCTTTCCGTTATGTGCTCTCGCAAGTGCAGGAGATGGCCATTATTATTACTTGAAAGCCAGAAAGGATTACAATGCATCCTATACCGCTTCGTGCACATTCTGCACAATAAAGTATACGTGCCCTTACAAGTAGGAGACTCAGCGAACATCTGAGCGACATGCTCTTCTAATGACCTCATACGCTCGTAACCAATAAGCTCCAAGTGATTCCTCATTTTCACGTGAGATTCTTGCACACGAAAGTCATTCGCCATATCGCACAATTATTACAGTATGCGGGTGCGTGAGGCTCATATAATTAAAGATGCCACACACGCATGAATGCGCATGAATGATTTACTCTCGGTAACATTTTTTTAAATATTGCTACACGCATGTGGTATTTGGTTGTTTGAACGAGGCGCGCGGGCGCCTAGACGAAGAAGACGAACTGCTCTGGGCTCTCGAGCTTTCGGCTGATCTGGCCAGCGCTGCAGCTATCTTTTGTAAATATACTTGTAAATAGTCTCCTGTACTTAATTCTTCGTTCGCGTAACATTTTTGGTGGAGCGTGCCGTTCCCCGTCCTCACAACGGAGCTCCGCAGCGGCCTTACCGTCCAGCTTTCCGCCATGGCTCCCGGTGACGACACCTCGTCTGCTGCTACTACTGCAGCTCCAACCACAACGTACGTCACGGTTGCCACTCCCCGCGATACTGGCTTATTCTCCGGCCGAGATAATGTTGACGTTGATGACTGGCTACGCATGTATGAGCTTGTTAGCCGCAACAACCACTGGGACCCTACCATAATGCTAGCTAATGTCCTCTTCTACTTGGGCGGAACACCTCGTGTCTGGTTCCTGACACACGAGGAGGAGATCTCTAGCTGGGACGCTTTCAAGGAGAAGCTCCGCGACCTCTTTGGCAATCCGACCGGTCGGCAGCAGGCTGCAAGAAAAGAGCTTGCTACACGAGTACAGTCTTTCACTGAATCGCATGTCTCGTACATACAAGACGTGCTAGCTCTTTGCCGGAAAGTCGACGAGAACATGGTCGAAGTTGACAAGGTTGGCCACGTTCTCAAGGGGATCGCGGACGACGCGTTCAACTTGTTGATCTTCAACAATGTGTCTACCATCGACGTCATTGTCAAGGAATGCCGCCGCTTTGAGCTCGCCAAAAGCCGCCGCGTCATTCCACAGTTCTCCCGGCTCCCTAACACGGCTGCGACGTCGTCCTGCGTCGCCCTTACCGCTTCACCCCCCTCCAATGAGACCGTCACGCGTATTGTTCGCCGCGAGCTCGAGGCTGCCAGTCCTGCCACGTTCCTTCCGCGCCCACTCTACCCCACGATTGACCAACCAGCCCCAGCGATCTCCCTAATTCAGGAGGTTGTGCGGCAAGAGTTTGCCAACCTCGGTTTTCCTGCTGCCTGCTCCCTCTCCCGAGCTGACGCCCGACTGGTGCCGACAGCTGTGCCTCGCAGCGATCTGTATTCCCGTCCCAGATACCGCAACCCTACAGAGTGGAGAACTCCGGACGACAAGCCCATTTGCTTTCGTTGCCACCGCATTGGCCACGTTGCGCGCCACTGCCGCACCTCCTCGACATCAGCGTATTCGAGCTACTTTTCCCCGTCTCCTCGCCCGTATGCCGACCCTCGCCCCTACTCGCCTCGCCGTATGCCTTCTAGCTCTCACGTATCCGTCGATGACAGTCGTCCCACTCGCTCGCCGTCACCTCAGCGCCGTCGGTCCCCGTCGCCCCAGCCACGCCGCTATTCGTCGCCGACCAATTATGGACCCTCCCGGACGGAAAACTAGGCCATGCAGCTCTTGGAGGTAGTGCTGCATCACGTTCGTCCTGTCCAAATCCTCCGTTGACGCTCCTCACGAACACGAACCTAATTGAAGTAGATGTAGATGGTGTCCCGTTGACGGCATTGATTGATACTGGAGCCCAAGTGTCCATAATGAGCGCTAACCTATGTCGTCGCCTCAAAAAAGTTCTTGCGCCTGCCGTCACTCGAGCCGTACGCGTCGCCAATGGCGCCACTGTTGCCGTCTGTGGTATGTGCACTGCTCGCGTAGGAAGTTCCCGTCCTGTTCTCCATGCTGACCAGTTGCCCTCATGACCTAATCTTCGGGCTCGACTTTCTGACGACACATTCTGCCCTCATCGACTGTTCCACCGGTACGCTGTGCCTCGAGCTTCCTCTTGTTTCCGACGTTCGCCCCGAACAACCGCACACCCTATGCACTACAGCGTTTGTTCGGTTACCTCCAAAAGCCCTAACCTTCGTCGAATTGGCCTCAACGGCAACCGTGCCTGATGGCGACTATGTCGTCGCCCCTATTCGTGATGTCCTCCTGGCGCGCGACATCTCTGTGCCACACTCCGTCGTTACCCTTGCCGCTAATCGGATGTGTCTCCCCGTTGTCAATTTTGGCTTGACGAAGCAAGTGTTACCTGAAGGCATATCGGTGGCCACGCTCCGGTCAGTGACAGACGACCACGTCACTGCTTTTGCAGCCGACGCGTCTCCAGATCCTCCTGATAACCCTCAGGATGCCTTGAACCTCGACGGCCCATTACATCCCACGGTCGCTCCGGACCTCGCCCCTGGACAAGCAGCCGCCCTATATCGCCTTTTGCTTTCCTATCGCGACATATTTGACACTGACAATCGCCCACTTGGTCAGACGTCTCTTGTTAAGCATCGGATAAACACTGGTGATGCTGTTCCCATTCATCGCCGACCGTATCGCGTGTCCATGGCAGAGCGGCAAGTTATTCAGCAGGAAGTCAACAAGATGCTCGCCAAAGGCATTGTTGAGCCCACGTCGAGCCCTTGGGCGTCGCCGGTGGTGCTCGTCAAAAAAAAAGATGGCACGTGGCGTTTCTGTGTTGATTACCGCCACCTAAACCGAATCACTAAAACGGACGTTTACCCGTTACCACGAATTGACGACGCTCTTGATTGTCTTCACGGTGCCAAATACTTTTCGTCCATTGACCTTCGATCTCGTTATTGGCAGATTTCCTTCGATGACCAAGACCAAGAAAAGACCGCTTTCGTCACTCCAGATGGCCTCTACCAATTTAAGGTTATGCCGTTTGGTTTATGCAATGCCCCCGCCACGTTCGAACGGATGATGGACTCTCTGCTTCAAGGTTTCAAATGGTCAACTTGCCTTTGTTACCTCGGCGACGTCCTTGTGTTTTCTCCTACGTTTGAGACGCACCTTGAGCGCGTCGCAGCTATCCTTGACGTCTTCCGCAAGGCTGGGCTCCAATTAAACTCATCAAAGTGCCACTTCGGGCGCCGACAGATTACAGTGCTCGGCCATCTCGTCGATGCTTCCGGCGTACAACCCGACCCGGAGAAGGTTCGAGCAGGAACAGCTTTTCCTGTACCTCAGTCTGTCAAAGACGTCCGGAGTTTTGTGGGGCTCTGCTCTTATTTCAGACGGTTTGTGAAAGAATTGGCAGCAATCGCTCGACCACTCACGGAACTTCTGAAGAAAGACGTGCCTTTTACGTGGGGTTCCCCTCAGGCTGCCGCATTTTCACGCCTTATCACGCTTCTGACCAATCCACCGATCTTGGCCCACTTCGACCCGTCCGCACCTACAGAGGTCCGAACCGATGCCAGTGGTTATGGGATCGGCGCAGTCTTAGCGCAACGACAACACGGACACGACCGCGTTATAGCCTACGCTAGCCGGCTCCTGACAACTGCAGAGCGCAACTATTCGATTACCGAGCGCGAATGTCTTGCTCTCGTCTGGGCTGTTTCAAAGTTCCGCCCATATTTATATGGCAAGCCCTTCTCAGTAATCACAGACCATCATGCGCTGTGTTGGCTTTCGTCGCTCAAGGATCCTACTGGTAGGCTCGGTCGTTGGGCTCTCCGACTACAAGAATATCCCTACACAGTGACGTACAAGTCGGGACGCCAACACCAGGACGCAGATTGCCTCTCTCGCTACCCAGTCCAAGACCCGACCTCTACGTCTGATACTGACACCGACGCCTGCGTTCTCTCTGTTTTTCCACTGGAACATGTCGCCGACGAGCAGCGCCGTGACCCGTCCTTGCGTGTCATCATTGACCGCCTGGAATTGTCACTTGCCGACCGCTCCCTTCGCTTATTCACACTTCAAGATGGCGTACTCTACCGCCACAACGTTCACCCCGACGGCCCAGCATTACTCCTTGTGATGCCTAAACACCTTCGCTCGGCTGTTCTCCACGAACTTTACGACCTCCCCACTGCCGGTCACCTCGGTGTGTCACGTACCTACGACCGGATCCGCCGACGCTTCTTTTGGCCAGGGCTTGCTCGCTCCGTTCGAAGATACGTAGCTGCGTGTGAGAAATGCCAGCGACGCAAGACACCGTCGACGCTCCCTGCTGGGTACCTTCAACCAATTGACATTCCCGCGGAACCATTCTTTCGGGTTGGTTTAGATTTACTTGGTCCTTTTCCTCTTTCTACCTCTGCGAACAGGTGGATCGCTGTGGCCACAGATTACGCCACGCGCTACGCCATCACCCGAGCGCTCCCTACAAGCTGAGCCACAGATGTTGCCGATTTTCTTCTACGCGACGTGATTTTATTACATGGAGCTCCGCGACAACTTCTCACAGACCGTGGCCGGACATTCCTGTCAAAAGTTATCGCGGACATCCTGCAGTCCTGTGCCACGAGGCACAAGCTATCCACGTCATACCATCCTCAAACGAATGGCCTCACGGAGCGTCTTAATCGCACTCTCACAGACATGCTCGCGAAGTATGTGTCTTCCGACCACACTGACTGGGACCTCGCTCTACCGTTTGTCACCTTTGCGTATAATTCCTCGCGCCACGACACAGCCGGTTATTCGCCATTTTTCCTTCTGTTCGGCCGAGAACCAGCACTGCCCCTCGACACAAGCATCCCTGTTCACGCAGCACCCACCAGTGAATATGCACTTGACGCCGTCGCCCGCGCTGCCCACGCAAGGGAAATTGCACGTGGCTGCCTTCTGCACTCCCAAGAGAGTCAACGGCGTTTGTACGACCAGCGACACCCTGACGTGCACTTCCCGCCTGGTTCTTTGGTGCTTCTATGGTCTGCGTCGCGTCAGGTCGGCCTGTCAGAAAAACTGCTGTCTCGTTACACAGGTCCCTACCGAGTGATTCGTGCCGTGACTCCCGTCACCTACGAGATCGCCCCTGACGCCCCATCTGCTTCCCAGTCCAGTGATATCGTGCACGTTACACGACTGAAGCAGTATCACCCTCCCAGTGATGACATTTAGACGCTCCGGGACGTCGCTTCTGCCGCCAGGGGATTATGCTACACGCGTGTGGTATTTGGTTGTTTGAACGAGGCGCGCGGGCGCCTAGACGAAGAAGACGAACTGCTCTGGGCTCTCGAGCTATCAGCTGATCTGGCCAGCGCTGCAGCTATCTTTTGTAAATATACTTGTAAATAGTCTCCTGTACTTAATTCTTCGTTCGCGTAACAATATGAAGCGAAACCTAAGACGGCGGAGCTTCTGAACATGTATTTGTACACCCTGTAGTCAATATTGACCCTTTTCGCGGAGCAGTTTGTTCTACAGAAACGAGATGGCGCTTAAGCCGGCGCGCCATACGTCTCAGCGACTGCGCACGAATACGAAACCATTCCCGCTTCTACATTGCTTCTGTGCGATCAGCTGTCGGAAATGCAACCGAGGTTTCGCTAACGCTCTATACTCCATTCATGCTGGATTGAAGACGTGTGCAGTAGTCGGCTGCAAAAATAGTGACTGGCATATAAAGGCAGGTAATCAATATGTGGGGACAAGTTCACGGACCGCTGTTACAACTGTCCGTACGTCTTTCCGGCACTTCGAGATGTACTGCTTTCCTCGAGGATACACAAATTTGCTCATCCGCCAGCGTTGTATTGCTAACCTTCAAAGAAAGGGCTTCAGCCCCGGTACGTCGGCAAGAGTGAGTACCGTTCCTTACAACAGTGATAACGGGAGTAGCACCGCTTCCTCTCATATTAGGTTTCGAGCGCAGTATCTACACACATCTACCCCAACAAGAACGGAAACTTACACCCACTCTTTCGCCAACATGTCAAGAATAGCAGCTAAGGCCACTGGACTCCTGGACTGAGGGGACCACCCACTGCAGACCGGATGAACCACCTACGCTCGCGTAGTCTTTTGATTAAAGTTTATTCTCTCTCTCTCTCTCAAGAATAAGTGAGTGGGCGCACACTTGAATATGTGCGCACTATATATGCACAATAAGGGACGGTACTACGACGATAGCGCACGAATAGTCGAAGCTGAATGTTTCGTGACGGTCCACAAGAGTAAGCGAGTTACTATCGATAATACGAATTTGCTACAAGGTATTACAATGTGCAGAACAGCTCAGTTTCAAGCCTTGTGCGCAGCAAGAACAAATCTAACAGAGCTGAGCACACCCACGAGCGATTAGGCAGAAAATGATCATATAGTGACCGCACCGAGGAACCTTACAGAGTCCAAAATATTTGCCCAAATACAGAATGATGACCAAAACACCATAATGCTGATTCAATTGATGAGCCGCAAGTTTGGATAGCTTCGAATACAAATTTAGCCCCGCTTTTAGAGCAAGCACAATATACGCTGCTCGCGCCGTTTGGACATAGCTTAATAAGCCCCGAAAGCGATTTTGCATGTTCGCTGAAGCTACGGCCAAAGCTTCGTGTCGTCCACCCAGTCACAGTCTTCGATATATCCCGAAACAAAGGTCTGCTAAGCCACACCAGCGTCATACACATTCATTGTAAACACGGAGGCAACGGAGGCAGTTGAGGCAAGCAATGGACGCGTCACCACGTGATCAAACATGGCAGCGCCCACGGGATCACCGCGAAAAGGGTCAATACACAATGTACGCAAGTTTTGCACCAGTTTCGGTTTTGAATTCTTTGACCTTTGATTTTAGAGAAGACAGACAGTTCACATCGTGTAAATTTCTCAAGCTAATCTATGTTTATACACATCCAATACACGTATGTATCGAGTTCCGAACGGCGATCATTGGCATCTTGCGTCGGAGCACCGTAGCGACAGTATGATCCTGGCGTCGGTTAGGACTATAGGACTCTCAACCGACGCCGGCGTCTTTAGAGTAGGCGCAGCATAAATGAGCACGCTGAATTTTTTGAACGTTCCGACGTTTCGAGCTTTTAGATGCATTCACTTGGTGTTCTCGTTTTGTGTGCTTCGACAACATTTTTGCTGCCAAGTTGGTCATCAGTCTCTCAGCGGAATTGACAGTCGGGAGTGCGTGCGACGAACACTCACCGTAACGCGCAGGCGCCAATTTGCTTTTGAGAAATGCGGAAAACGTGCGATAGCCTTGTTCGTGCGAAATATCGAAAAGGGAAACTAAAAATGCATTACCTATCAAAAACAAAACAATATTCTTCTCTATTTTCAACGTAAGAAAACGTAAACAAAATTGTGAGGCTACTCCAGCAGTGGTGCAAGAGACGCATTTTAGCGCCACAATCCTCGCTTCATAGCCCCTCCCCCCCCC
>NC_051164.1:58019141-58059944 GCF_013339745.2 Dermacentor silvarum
TGATACGCCACCCATTTTGATGAAGTTTTATGGAAGTACAGGGTTGATTTGAGGTCCTGGGCTGCTAAACTCGTACGGAGCATGCAGGAGAATTTTACCGAGAAAGTTCATATTTAGCGCTCTAAATAGCAACAATACAGCCCAATAATTTAGCGCGCTGCCCACCGTAGTGACTAAGTTTGCCTTGTTTAATGAAGCACTCTGCCACGTGTTTGATTGACAGCCCCTTGCGGACAAACTCTGACAAAAGCCTAATGTATAAACCCTGGCGCACTTTGGTTTAAGAGCCGAATAAAGACCCCCTATTATTCGAAAATAAATTCGGAGAATACTGACACAGCTTTCCATGTGGCCCTTGTGTTCCTATCGGAGGCTAAACCCCCCCAAAATACGCTTGATCAATTGATCGCCATAAGAGAATCAATGCAGCTCGGATGCAGCTGACTAATGATGGTCCATCCCAAGCGCCCCTGAGCTCACGGATTGAGCTTCCGGAGGCGCAAGAACTGTCCCTTGATACACAGCGTCAATGACGATGTCAATAAGAAGCACTCATGGAATAGGCCTTTGTTCTGTATGGCAACAGTTGCCCAGCAATCATCACAACAAAAACCATTTGGTGGAGTTTGCGATATATTACAATTGAATAAAATATAGCACTCGTGGTGAAAAGCAGCGCAAAGTACATGGACGCAGAGAAGAAACACACGGACGAACACTGAATCGCAGTTTACGCTTTACATGAACTCATATTCATATACATATGTCATCGCAAAATCCGGATGAATTAAATAAGACAAACATCACCCCTACGAGGAACCGCTATCAACATACGACCATGCTACCAGATATACACCAGGTGTCTTATTTATCGTATACCAGCCGCGATAGCTTAGTGGCTGTAGCATTGAACCGGCAACCTCGAGGTCTTCGGTTCGCTCCCGTCTGTGGGCGCCAGGTTTTGACAGGGCAAAATGAAAAAGAAACAACGGCAACTCATGTACTTAGGTTTAGGTGCTCCCTAAGTATCCCAGGTAGTCAAATTTAGTCCGCAATGCACCAACTAGGAATGCCTCTACTCAGGTCGTGGGTCTAGCACATAAAACCAAGAATTTTTAAAAAAATTTTCGAGACTATACAAGATTTCTAAAAAAATTGCATCTGGGATATTTCAAAATTGAAATTTTTTCTAGCTGGACTACTCGAAGTGGTAGTAGAAAATTCCTTTCGATTTCACGTACGAATAATGTCCGCCTCTTCGAATAATCAAGCTCAAGGACTACAATTGTGCCATCTGCCTCGGCATCTTTAAAAACTTCGGTATAGCCTAAATAAATTGAACGCGGATTTCACTCGCTTTCGGAGATTTCCTCCTCGGAAATATTCTTTCTCCCCGTTCCTCCTCCCTGACTCACTGTGCAAGCTGGTTAATTTCTTTTTAACGAGATAGCGTTTAGGGCCCCGTGTCGCAGAAAATCAGGCGTCGGCAACCGGCGTGTGATCGCGGGTGGCGGAAAAAATCATCCAACCACATCAACCGCTCAGGCCCTCCACGTATTGCAAGGTTTTGGTGAACAAAAATTGAATTTCTCACAGTGAAATCCGTCAGAAAAATGGTAAAGTACGACTTAACAATCCGACGGCGAATGCGACGCCGAATAGTAAACCAACCGGCGTCGAATTGTAATTTGAATGTACGAGAAAACCTAATTCTGCTACGAGGAAACTCAAACATTTCTACCAGACCTGCGCACGTCGGGGCAATAACAAACAATTCACAAAATAATAAAAAAAAGGCGCTAGGGCCATCACATTTTAATATAAGACCACTTATATTGCCCCAGGAAAAACGTCTGTCCAGCAATGCATTTCAGTTTAAAAGTCAAGCCGACTTTCAGGAGATCGACGTAAGCTTGGTCTTTGCAAGCTGGCCTTCCCATATTCAGTGTTGCAGTGAATGAAGCCTACTTGCCGTTTGCCAACGATGCGATGCGAACGGGTCCCAATAACGCTATCGCGTTCTACTTAAAGGCTAAGCTTAAGCGTCCTCCAAGTTTTTTTTTCGCGATATCCCGCTTTATTATTCACTCTGGGTTTATTTTCATGATTGTTTAGTCGCTCCTTTCCCTTTTCTCTTTCTTCCGGACTTTTTTTCATTGGCTTCTATCACTCCTTTACTCTCTCTGTCGGTTTCTTGATACTTTCTACTTTCTTGCTAGTTAAATACATCAACCCTTTCGTATCCCCATGTTTCTTTCATGTTAGCTTTCCTTAGTATCATCTTGATTCATTCTATAATTTTCCTATCTTCGTACATGTACTCGATAAACGGGTGGCCGTGCATAGATTGAGGCTCTATTTTTCTATGTTTCCCGGAAAAACATAAATACAACCGAAAAAAAAAACAAGAATTGGCTGCCATTTTTACGTGCATTTTATTCATTAAATGTACCTTTGCCGTCATCCTTTCGTCCCTCTGGCTATGCACATAGTTTCGTCTTCTCGTTTATCACTAAGCTTTCTGCTTTTTTGTTCCGGCGTCCCCGCAGGGGCGTCTGCGCAAGCAGGCGTTTGGTGAGTTGCGCCACCACGTACCCGAGCACACGAGGGTTGGACCCTCCCGCGTGTAGCCGTGCGCGGCTTAGCCGTGTCCGGGGAAAGGGGGATCCTGGGAGTTGAGCCGATGCCGGGTGCTTGGACCTTTACGGCCCCCCGGCGGAGGCAACACACTCCTTTGGCCTCTGCTTCACGTAGACGGCACCCTCGGACTGACCCACCCGGGGGAAATCGGCAGTCGCCCTTTCCTGTCCTCCTCCTCTATCTTCGTCTTTCTCTCTGACTTTCAATCTTTCCTGTCTCCTACTCGCTTCCTTTTACTTCTGATTTTCTGGGCGGCAAGGGTTAACCTTGTGTGGGTAGCCAACCTTGGGTATTCCATATTTGGTTATAGTAGTGACGTACAGCTGGCGTCTGCAGGTCTTGTGTTCACAGGCCCTGCAGCGTCCCCTTGTTGGGCTCCATGGTGGGTGGCTGGCGTTGCTGCCGAAAACCCGGATATTCTTATGGCTAGCCCTTTTCCACCACTCCCTGATCGCCGTCAAAAAAGAGGGCGCACCGAAGATGTATTCCAGTTCTTTGGACGTCAAAGACAAGATTTCCCACGATTTCATGTCATCCACTCAGAAAAACCAGAAAAACAAGTTCGAACAATCTCCCCTTTTCTTGTTTCGAAATCTCTAACTCAGGCTCTAGGACCAGGCTATAAGGCAACGAGGATGGCAAGCGGTGATCTCCTCTTGGAGCTCCACGATCGCAAACAATATGAAAAGCTGCCGAATCTAGTGTCCTTTGGGGACGTCCAAGTAACAGTAACTCAGCACCGTACTATGAACACCACCCGCGGAGTTGTTTCAGACGAAGATTTGATGGAGCTGACTGAGGCTGAACTCTTGGAGGGCTTCAGTGAGCAGAATGTCATCAATGTTAAACGGATTAAGATGAGACGAGACGGCAAGGAAATTCAGACTAAGCACCTTGTGCTCACTTTTGGTTCATGTGATCTGCCCGACTCCATCGAGGCCGGGTACATTAAACTTCGTGTTAGACCATACGTGCCAAATCCCCTCAGATGTTTCAAATGCCAGAGATTCGGCCACAGTTCGCAAAACTGCCGAGGCCGCCAAACTTGTGCGAAATGCAGTGCACACGAACACACTTCTGAATCTTGTGAAAACTCTCTCCACTGTGTAAACTGTGATGGGGAACATGCCGCATACTCGCGGTCCTGCCCATCCTGGAAAAAAGAAAAGGAAATTGTTACAATTAAAGTCAAACAAAACATTTCGTTTAAAGAGGCACGAAGGCAGGTGTCCTACCTGCCAAAAACCAGCTTTGCCGAAGTGGTGCGTCAGGGGGCTGCGCCACAACGGCTTTCGGCGGCTGTCTGGCACACGCGTAGTGAGCCAGCGGTGACGCCATCCGCCCCCTCGGCGGCTGCAGCTAGTGCTGCTCCGCCGTCTCAGAAAAAGGGGCCATCGACCTCCGGGCTGGTGGCCTCCAGGGTCTCGTCCCTCGAGACGAGGCCTTCAACACGAACAAACCGCTCTCAAGAGCGGGTGTCCAGCGCGCCGCAAGAGCCGATGGACACATCTTCTAGCCAGACGGCGCAGCCAGCGCCTAAGGAGCGGCGAGAATCTCTCGACCGCTCCAAAAAAGAGAAACCCCGCATTACAGGGCCTCTAAAGGGTTCTGTAAGCTAACTTTCTTGTCCTAAACACACAGCACAACACTCCTTTTAATATGGGCACTCAAATAGTTCACTGGAACGTCAGAGGTCTCCTCCAAAATCTTGATGACGTTAAAGAACTCCTCCGCAAGTTTAGTCCCAGGGTGCTGTGTGTTCAGGAAACACACCTCAAACATACACAAACAAATTTCCTCACACAGTATGCTATTTTTCGCAAAGACCGCGATGACACTGTTGTGTCATCCGGTGGTGTTGCTATTATAGTTGACAGAGGTGTTGCCTGTCGGGAAATAAAACTTCGTACGCCCCTGGAGGCAGTTGCTATCCAAGGTGTGCTGTTTGACAAGCTAGTCACTATCAGTTCTATATACATCCCTCCAAGTTATCAAATTAATAAAACCGAATTTCAAAACTACATAGATGAACTTCCGGCTCCATACATAGTTGTCGGAGATTTAAACGCACATAACTCATTGTGGGGAGACTCTCGTTGCGATGCGAGAGGTCGCCTAATCGAAAACTTTCTCTTTTCCTCAGGAGCATGTATACTTAACAAGAAAGAGCCAACATACTACAGTGTGGCGCATAATACATACTCCTCCATAGATTTAACTATAGCATCGAGCACACTAATGCCGTACCTAGAGTGGTCCGTTCTCAAGAACCCTTTTGGGAGCGACCACTTCCCTATTATATTAAACTTAACAAAACAAGATATATGCTCACCACACATTCCCCGATGGAAGGTTGACACGGGTAACTGGGAACTTTTCCGGGAACTTACATATCTAACCACGGATGATATTTCCTCCTTTAATATAGAAGACGCTGTGGCCTATATAACTGCCTTTATAATTGACGCTGCCACGAAATGCATCCGTCAAACTAACGGACTTGCGAATAAACGTCGCATTCCGTGGTGGAATGAAGAATGTAAACAAGCCCGGAAAAATCAAAACAAGGCTTGGGTACGACTTCGCGACTCACCAACTGCCGAAAACTTGATTACTTTCAAACAAATAAAGTCCCAGGGTAGAAGAACGCGTCGACGAGCTAAAAGGGAGAGTTGGGAAAAGTACATCTCCGGTATAAATTCTTACACTGATGAGACAAAAGTGTGGAATAGAGTAAATAAATTAAAAGGCCGGGAGGTACACCCACTCCCCTTAGTCAGTACCCAAGGTGAGAGCCTGGAAGACCAGGCAGACTGTCTGGGCGAACACTTCGAACATGTATCCAGTGCGTCCCATTACACAAAAACATTTCTGAGGATCAAAGAACGCGAAGAGCGCCAGCCCCTTAAACGTAAAGAATCATCGAGTGAGGCCTACAACTATCCATTTACTTTAACTGAACTTAAGGCATCCCTCGCTTGCTGCAATAACTCGGCGCCAGGTGGTGATCGTGTCATATATGAAATGATTAAGTACGTACATCCTGAAACTCTGAAAACACTCCTGTATCTTTTCAATGCCATGTGGGCGGATGGGTATATCCCGTCTTCGTGGAAGGAAGCTATAGTCATCCCCGTGCTTAAACAAGGCAAAGACCCATCCCTAGCCAGCAGCTATAGGCCAATAGCGCTAACAAGCTGCCTGTGCAAACTATTTGAAAAAATGATAAACAGGCGCTTAATCTGTTTCCTTGAATATAACAAACTACTAGACCCCTTGCAATGTGGTTTCAGGGAAGGTATGTCCACAACAGACCACCTTGTTCGCATTGAGTCTTATATCAGGGATGCTTTTATACATAAGCAGTTCTGCCTCTCAGTGTTTCTCGACCTAGAAAAAGCTTACGACACGACATGGCGCTACGGCATTCTCCGAGATCTCTCGGCGATGGGTGTCCGTGGCAACATGTTAAATACAATCGAAAGTTACCTATCTAATCGCACATTCCGCGTAAGAGTGGGCAACGCTTTGTCTAAGTCATTCACCCAAGAGACCGGTGTGCCACAGGGAGGCGTGCTTAGTTGCACACTATTTATTGTAAAAATGAATTCCCTGCACAAAGTCATTCCACGCACAATGTTTTATTCAATTTATGTCGACGATGTGCAAATAGCCTTCAAGTCATGCAATATTGCCATCTGCGAACGACAAGTGCAGCTTGGAATAAACAAATTGTCCGAATGGGCAGACGAAAATGGTTTCAAAGTAAATGCCCAGAAGAGCACTTGCGTACTCTTTACTAACAAGAGAGGCGTAACACCAGTCCCAAGTATTGCAATCAAAGGAGATGCACTCTCTGTGAGCAGCGAGCACAAGTTTTTAGGAATCATTTTAGATTGTAAACTCACATTTATTCCCCATCTTAAGCATCTGAGGGCAAAATGCCTGAAGACAATGAACCTTTTAAAGCTTTTGTCGCGTACGACTTGGGGTAGTGATCGAAAGTGTTTGCTTAACTTGTATAAAAGTCTTGTCCTCTCACGCCTTGATTACGGGTCAATAATTTACAATTCTGCAACGCCAAGTGCGTTAAAAATCCTAGACCCCGTCCACCATCTGGGTATCCGCCTTGCGACCGGTGCTTTCAGGACAAGTCCAATCCAGAGCCTCTATGTAGAGTCAAATCAGTGGTCACTTCATTTGCAGCGGTCATACAGCAGTTTTACATATTTTCTGAAAGTACAAGCAAACAATGAACATCCCTCTTATTCAACTATAAATGACGTGACCGCTGCCACACTCTTCCATAATCGACCTGCAGCGAGAAAGCCGTTCTCTTTGCGTGTGAAGAATCTTAGTGAGGAAATGGGTGTTCCGCTGCTTGAACAATGTCCTATGGCTCCAGCGAAACTGTTGCCGCCGTGGCACTGGCAACTCGTAGAGTGTGACACATCGTTCGTAGAGGTCACTAAACACGCGCCAGAGGCACACATTAGAATGCATTTCTTAGAACTCCAATCTAAATACTCGTGTACAGAGTTTTACACAGACGCTTCCAAGTCACGTGCCGGGGTATCTTATGCAGCCGTCGGCCCATCCTTTTCGGAATCCGGTGTACTCCACCCGGAAACGAGTATCTTTACGGCTGAGGCCTATGCACTATTGTCGGCTGTGAATCATATAAGGGCATCAAAACTTCAAAAAGCAATTATATTTACAGACTCCCTAAGCGTGGTGAAAGCTCTGATGTCACTCTGCAAAAACAAAAATCCTGTACTTACTGAGCTCTATTCCAGTTTATGCAGAGCGTATATATCTAACCAGCATGTGACTATATGCTGGGTGCCTGGCCATAGAGGCATTGAGGGTAATGTGCTTGTAGACCAGTTGGCCACATCAACTACATCGCAAGCTATTAATCCTGCGGCTACTATTCCTCCCGCAGATCTGAAGCCTTTTCTGCGAAGAAAACTCCGCGACCACTGGCAGCGCTTGTGGGACGCTGAAACAAATAATAAGCTTCACTTAATTAAGCCGCAGTTAGGTTTCTGGTCACCCGCAACGAAAACACGACGAACTGATGTCCTGTTCTGTCGTCTAAGAATAGGACACACATACGGTACTCACAATTTTCTGTTGAATGGAAATGATCCTCCAACCTGTGGTAGATGTAGTGAGAGGCTGACCGTCCTCCATGTCCTCGTTGAGTGCCGGGAAGCCGAAACAGAAAGAAAGAAATATTTTCCACAAGCGTACCGATATCATGTCCCGCTTCACCCCATTATGTTTCTTGGCGAAGAACCGATTTTTAATGCCAAAGCAGTCGTCGATTTTTTGAACGATGTGGTCCTGCATGTTATTTGCCCAACTAGTTCGTAGCACATCCTCTCTCCAGAGGATGCCGCTGTGATAGTTTTTTATAGCACATGCCTCCAGGCCCTTGTGGTTCAAGGGCTCTGTTTAGGCAGTAGTGCTTCTTGCCAATTACTGCATCTCAAATATTTTAAATATCGTGTCATTACCTCTCAATGCATTCTTCATTTCATAGTACACCTCATGTCATTGGCATGATTTTAGTACATGTATATTTTACGCACTTTACAGCGATTATTTTTAGGCCCTTTTACAGCCACGCTTCATCTACTTCTCAAAATTCATCGCTCCACTGCACACTCACAAACACTGGCATGGCGCTCTTTGGCCATAACTGGCCCTTGCGCCATAAAACACCACACATCATCATTTTTGTTCCGGCGTTATTTCTGTGTATTTTTTCCGCACTCCGTCGTTCCTATCTGATTTATTTGCGCTTTCTTTTTCATTATGCTTCTTCGTTGTTCACAATCTTATTTTCTCCATTTTCAGTGTTATCATTTCGTGTGTCTAATAATTTCCTAAAAATTTTTTCAAGCAGCCAAATTAAGTTTCAGCTGAGTAGCAGGGTTGCCAAATTAAGCGAAGGATGCTTATTGTTATGCTACCTTCTCTCCCTGTTTCTTTACCGACCGGTAGAAGGCAGCACTTTCTTTAGTTGTTCAGAATATAATAGCAAAAAAAGTAACCGCTGCCACTTTTACGTAACTTTCATTCACTGAATGTTCCTTTCCTTTCATCATTTTATTCGCCCTTCTGGCTATTCAAAACTCTATTTGCATTCAAAAGTGTGCTTAGGTTTTTTTTTTTTGCTTTTTTTGTAATTCGTAAACTCCGTATTTCCTGTATCCATTATTTTCGCCATTCCTTTATCCTTACGCACCTTTGTTTCTTATGTCCCATTTTTTTTTCACTGATCTCATTCGACTCTACTTTTTTCGTTCCGTCAGCCAGGCTAAATTTGTGCTGGACAGCCAGTGCCTCAAAATCTGTGCACCCAGCACGCGGGATATTACGGTACCTGCGCACCTGACTTCTCTACCGACCGACAGATGGCGGCACATTCTGGAGCCCACACGGGACCCCTCGACCGCGAACGCTGCGCCAGCGCCTCTCCTCCGCAGTCGATGCGCAGTGCCGCCAGGGGTGCTCCGTTTCGTCGTCTCAGGCAGATTCTCCTCGTACGTTTTCCAGTTCCAGATCAGACGCTCCACCGCTAGCTCGTTTGGCGCTCACGGTTAAGCACGGTTACGAACGCGCAAGAATTCTGTCTCCTCTCTATCACGCCGTGTGCCCTCCTCTCAGTCTGAATCTTTTGCTCTATTCCAACATTGTGCCTGAATCTTCGTGTCCAAGTTTTAGGCATCACAGTTCCTGTCGGTGAAGAAGTGCAGAACCCTAGAGATGTAGTTTCAGCGGAACTAGCGTATCAACACGCGATTCACCGAACGGTCGCAGCACCTTGTCAGCGGCCCATGTAATGTGTAGACGATGAGAGGGAGAATGATGGCGTTTCGATAAATGTACGGGTAGTTTCAGGATAATTCCATGTTGTTATTAATCTTCTTTTTTTCCTTTTCTTCTTAACTGTTAAACAGGCCGCAGTTTAAGCAGTTGGCGTGCAGAGCATGCGGCCGCTGCTCGCATCCGCAAACGGAGGCAGGTCAACGTCGCCGTCTCGTATTTGTCGACTACTTGACCGTCGAAGCATCACACCGTTTGCACAGACGTACCGCGGATTATGAGGTTATGTCGGCGAGAGCGTCGATGGTCGCGAGTGGAAATACACCTGGACACACTCTGGTGGCCGTGAGTAATACGCTGCACGTGCTTCGGAAGTGCCGAATCGTCCTTCGTGTTTCCAGTTTCACGGTGTGTGTGTATTTCATTGACTACAGAGGGTCGTTCAAGAGCATATGTGGACCCAGAGTGCGATATCGGCGTAAGGTGTTTTAACTATTACAAACTTTGTTGTGCGACACTTAACAATAGCTATAGGAGGCTGCTTGGGCGGAGGCGCAGTAATGACCTTGCTCCAGTCATACCTGGAATCTTTTGGAGATGCGTCCCCCAGGACAACGGGTGCAACGGGAATATTAGGTCAATCGAACGTCGAGCGGGAAAGGTGCCGTCAAGACGAAGGGTGCAAAGTTCGCCGAAGCAAAGCAGCGTGCGGTGCAGGCCGAGTGCACGCGTTGACCGACTCGTTTTACTGTCACATTGCCCCAGCAAAAGCGGCGGAACGCTGTCAACTGGGTCGACGCCAAAGTACCGGCGTCCGTCGACGACAGTGTTGGACGGAAATGGTGTCCCACCAGTGTCGCGTGGGTCTCCGCTGTGTGTGCCGGTGTCGTGGCTGTGCTGTCTTACATGAACTCTCTTGATGCTGATTTCAGGGCACGACGACATGGTGGCGGTGGTGGGGACCCAACTCCGATGTCACCGGTGACAACAGACCACACGCGTTGTCGTCATGGTCGTCGCTTTGGATCAACGAGTTCTGGGGGCGACCGATCGATGGTCGATCGCCGGAGCCATATGTCGTACCTGACGCCTCACAGTGCTCAGTTCCAGGTGAAAACGTGCTCTCAGAAATATCAGAGAGTAAAATTTTGTTTGCATTGGCCTGTTAGTGCTTTGAAAGCTGGTCTATAGTAGAACAAAGAATCGGCAGCAAGGCTATGCTGAGATGAGACAGTGCTTCTTGCCGTCACGATTAGTTTCGCCATTGATTTAATCATAGCCGGTGTGACTTTATCACGAAACCGATTAACCAACCCGTTTAAGTATTGAGATCCCTTCTACTTGAATACAGAAGTTTATTAGCACATTCATTGTGCATACAATTATATTGTGTATATCGCTGTGTACTCATTGTGTATACAGTGTATACCATTGCAAGGCGAAAATGAAACAATTAGATCAGAAAGCTACCGCATACACGCACATTCTAGAATACACAGTGTTGTGAACAAACATGAAGTGCTACAAGCTATTCATTACTTAATCATATATAAGGGTAGATATAAGCACCCTACCCAACGCCAACCAACGTACGTGACTGCCTGAAGAAAAAGGAGCCCCATTTGCATTTCTCATATGAGCAAGAAAGCTCTATGCCTACCGAGTGACCGGGTCACATAGTTTGCAATAGTGTGGGCCAAAGTGCTTAAATGAAGAACCTTGACATTTTTCAGATCTCCATCGCCTAGTGAGCATGATAATATTTACATCGAAGAGCTTTTATGTAATGTTAAATTTTGTCCGCTAACTGTCGGCTGATTGAGCACTGGCCGAGTTGAAAATATAGGTGCCAGGGTGGATACTTGCAGCATGCCTCTTTAATTTCGTTCAAAGCAGTGGCACGCGTGTGATATCCTTCGTAGAGGCAACAGCGCGACTAAAGTTCACTTAATTGGTTTCCTGTACTTAGCACGCAGGCTCACTGTTTCAGCGTTGATGTATGGCCGATTATTTCTTTCTACTATACACCAGCTTTCAAAACAGCACCGCACCAATGTGAACAAAGATTTCTATTTGTGAGCGCATGTTCTCAGCTGAAGGTGAGCACTGTGAGGGACCGGTATGACTCGTGGCTCCTGGGATCGGCTATCGGTCGACCCAAGAAATCGTTCATTCAAAGCGACGACGACGACGCGTGTCGTCTACTCTCACCGGTGACATCGGGGTTCCCCATCACCGCCACCATATCGTCATGCATGAAATCTCCATCCACCCATGCAGGAACAGCACCGGCACACATGACGGGTATCCACGCGGCACCGGTCAAACACTACTTCCGTCCAACACCGTAGTCCACACACGTCGGTACTTTAGCGCCGACAAAGTCGCGTTGCTCTTGCTGGTGTTGCTGCGGATGGTGGCGTCGACGGTAGTGGGGTGATGTTCGCCGCTGCTTCCCTACTGTAACTCTACTTGTAGTAGCTTCTGCCCTCGAAGGATGTTCAAAGTAAGTACGCGTCTTCGCCCCTGCGGAAGCGCGCATGACACTAAGTGAACCGATCAACGCGCGCACCATGCCTGCACCGGACGCTGCTTTGCTTCGGTGAACTTTGCACCATTATTCTTGACGGCAGCTTTTCCGCTCGCCATTCGATTGACTTAATAGTCTCGTTTCACCCGCTGTCGTAGGGGACGGATCTCCAAAAAGGCTCCAGGTATGCGTGGAGGAAGGTCGATCCTATAGCCATTGTAAAGTGTCACACAACAAACTCAGTTTGTAAAGGTTAAAACACATTACGCCGATATCGCACTCTGGGGCCATGTATTCTCTGTATTGCCTTGTCTAGGCAATACATGAGCCACTGAAAAAGTGCGCCGACCATTCGGTGCAGCGCATACTAGGACGTTAGTTACGCGGGAACTAAATCTCATGAGATCCGCACTCTTCTGCTGACCAGCCGTGAAGACGGTGAGACGTATAACTGTGACGCGAGAATTCCGCCGCAATGTTCGAATAAAGAAAAAGATTCAGGCTGAGAGCAGGGCACACGGCATGACAGAGCAGACAGAGGATTTGCGTGCGTGTGTGACCACGCGAGACCGTGCGCGAAGAGCGAGCGAGCGGTCGAGCGTCTGATCCAACATTGGCGAAAAGTACGAAGAGGAGCTGACTGATCCTGCGAAATGGAGGACTCCTGGCGGCACTGCCCATGCACTGTGGGGGAGAGGCGCTTGCGCGGCGTTGGCGTTCGAGTTGTCCAGCGAGGATTCCAGGAACTGCAGCCATATGCTGGCTGGTAGAGAAGTTGGGGGTGAAGGTACCGTAATAACCTGCTTGTGGGATGCTATGTCTTCGAGGTGTTGGCTGTCCACTTGAGATATAATATATACGTGGCGACTGGAGCAAAACAAGGGAAGGAAACAGTAGCAAAGAAGATGATGCCAACCCAAGGGAAGGAAATAGGAACGCGCCAAACAAATTACGGTAAGGAATAAAGGAAGGGCTAAAATAGACTAGGAAATATGCCTTGCCCAAATAAAAAGAAAGAAAAAAGGATAAATGGGAAAGAATAAAGCTTTATGAATATTCTGAGGCACGATATAAAATGTAGGAGAGAAGGAATATCCAATGAATGAAAGAAACGTAAAAGTCGCAGCCGTTTCTGCGTTCCTGATTGTATTTGTTATCAACCGCACTCAGCCAAGTGCTGCTATGTACCCGCCGGTAAAGGATTTGAAAGTCAGAGTGCCGTAAAAGCCGGCATCTTGCCCTGGCTTTGAAGAGCAGACTTTAAAGCTCAATAAAACGTAACCTGGCTGCTAAAAGGAATGTAGAAAGGAAAATAGTCACAAAAGTGAAATGACAGGAGAAAGGAGCGAAATAGGAATGCGAAGAGCCAATGAATTACGGAAGAAAGAAAAGGGTAAAATAAATAGAATAAGTGGTGAGTAGGCGCAAAAACTAGAGCACGGAATGTGCAATGATATATGAGAACGTGAAAATTATGTGAATAGCTTGAGGGACGAAAGGATTGTGGGAAAAGAACACTAATTTATAAAAGGTAGGTGCAAGCGGCATCCATCTATCTCTTATCAGCAATCCATTTATTGAGGCCTTGTACGAATAACATAGAAAAGTAGATGAAGGAATGAAGTAAAGAATGAATAAGGTAACGAAATGAAGTAAAGAGAGCGATATGAAAAGGTTAAGGCGCGAAACAAACTCCCAAGAAAGTAAAATAACTATACGGATCGGAAAGCTATCATAGAAGACAGAGAAATAAATCGTACAAGAGATAGAAAGGGTACAAGGATCGACTGCAACAAGTGACATAATTCGAGAGTGAAATTAGATGGAGATAAAGGGAGGAAAGAGAAATAAACTACAACGACAGACTGTTAAGAAGTCCGGCTTACTGAGGAAGTAAGTGAGGAGGGAAAGATTTTCAAAAGCGAAAATAATACCGTGCTTGGTTTAATGATATTCGCATTATTTGGAAACTTCCCCCACGTTGTGGCATGTTCGTCTGTCTGCCAATATCTAAACTCTTTCACGCCACTTGGGTCCCTTGTAGTTCGTGGCCTAATAGAGTAGAGGCAACCGAATTCGAAACCAACCGTCGGACAAACGTGTGTCCTTGGCACAAGGCCACAAGTTTGCACCTTTAGTGTTTTAGGGGGGGGGGGGGGGGGTTGCGAAACATTGCAGCAGCTCATGGCTTAAAAGCTGAATGTTCGAACCGCGTGGTTTGAACAAAGATGGCGTATCAGGTTTGAACTGCACTTGTTATATGAAGTTTACGTACTTGAGAAGACGTCTTTTACAACGAAGGTTTATATGGCTAGGCGAAACGAAGAAGCGTCTGTTGACCACCGAAAACTATCAATGTCAGCATTGGCTCGAGCGTCGTCGTCTTCTACCACAGCTGGCTGCAGTGCCGCTCATCATTCCAGCGTAGAATTTCACTTGTCTTCTGTCGTAGTAATGGGGAGGTCGCGTTTAAGGGGGTATGAGCCATTGCTTAAGGTCGTATGAGCCATTCATTGTCTTACATAACGAACAGATTTAATTTGAAGCAATTTAATTTCTAAGAATCGCAAGCGGCAACGGCGGGCTTATGGTGCTAACCACGCCGCCGAGCAAACTCGAGACATCGAACGCAACCGACAACGGCGGACACCAGGCATACCGTTCGTGACGTCGTTCTCTCCGTCGCAGCCGAACGTGGGTGTAACCTCATTAAGAAACACAAAGATGTAACCAATAGTTGAAAAATACTTTAATGATCCACCAGGATTAACCCAGTTATAAACACCGGGACTGCATGTTCCAGCTTCGCTGATTAACCATCTGTACGGAGTGCTTGGGTGGTGATTTTTGAAAGCTATCAACAAAATTTTTGTGTGCATATGAACTTTAGCTGCACCCTCATGTCGATACATTATCACTTTTACGCTTACTCAGTCAAGACAGCCCCGTCAACACTTGGAAAAAAAAAGTAGGACAAAAACAGTTTTAGAATCATTGAACCCAAAATGCACGTTATTGTTTCCGCTTAACTGATCGCGGCACATACGAAGCAATCCGCTGTATGGCAGACCCGCAAATGTTTACGCGCTCGAATGACACTTTTCACGGCTACGCAGAAAAAAAAAGACAATGACAATATAATTTATCTTTGTACCTTGCTCAACATGTCGCGGGGATTATTGCTCTCCGAGCTTTGTTATCATCGTTTTATTGACGCCTAAACCGCAATTTGGTGCTCGTAGCACCTCGAGCCTCGCTTAAGTTAAGAAACGAGTGGAAGTTAGCGGAAAAAGGAAAAATAAACAGTACTTCAAGGTGATATCTACATTGCTTCCCCGACCAAAGTAACCGAAAGAGAACCGGTTTGCCTCGGGTTAGAAGAAAGGAAACATGTTAGCTGTTTCGTCTCTCAAGTTTCTTTTTCAGAGAAGGATATTACGTTCAACATAACCGGGTGACAGCGTTTAGTAGGTGCTCTTCTTGACTATGAACGGCACTTTTTATGGGTATAAAAGGAAAAGTGCTCCGCACCGTATATCGTTCCATCTGAGCTCTAGTTAAACTCGAAGGGATCGCGTACAGCACATGTTATCTGTGAAAACGCTGATGAGCACATCACCGTGCGCCTCTGGTTTTTAAAACGTTGTTGTGGGTAGCTTGCTTGCCTTGTATTCGCCGACGCATTGCTGCTTTAGCAGAGCGCCAAAATACCTGATGATTTCTCGCTGCGCATTCTCCACTCGCCCCACCTTTGCACAATGTGTGCGGAGCGGCTGACGCAAGACCGTCTACGTTAAGCATCAAGAAGTAGAAATTACTACCCGCTCTTTTTGCTGAAGTCACGCCATCGCCCAAAATGGCATCCGTTCAACGGTGTGGACCTTTTACTAGCCGCTGGCTATGGGTCCAAGCAAAGTTTTGCGTACATTCTGTAGTGTAACAAAAACAACAAAGAACAATATTCAACTGGAACAATGGTTATAACAAACATGTAAGGTAAATTTTGGTAGTTAGGGCTGAAGCGTCCATAAAACAATCCTTATTTCAACAATTTAGTAACAATCAATGCCCTTAGAGCACCGTACTATCAATTGCGCACAACAGAGATGAATGTCTCTTTGACAGTCATTTCTAGAATGGGCGCAAGAGATCCTCACTCGTTAAAATCTCGCTTGGGTGACAAAAAAAAAAAGCAGCTGCTTGCTGTCTAGTCGCCAGTTTTCCAGAACGAACAATACGCCCTAAACACATCCCATCGGAAGACGATTTTGCTTACTCCCTAAACTATAAATACAGACAAATCCGATTAATTTCTTCTGGTGAGTTTTTCACTAAGCAAAGAAACGTCGGGGGATACTAACTAGGGAAATAAGAAAGCTGAGAGTGCGGTGATGTGCCTATAACGTCACAGAGAAAGGGTGACGCTCATCAGCCGCCATGATCCCGGTGCATCCTCTTCACAGGTTGACCGCCGAAAAACGGTAAAAACAGATACTCTGTCACACTGGCAGCAGATAAGCCCATGAGAAAGTCACGTAAAAAGAGAGATATAGAGAAAGCACAAAGAGAAATTCTGGCGCGCATCTGCCGCCTGAAAAGACGAGCGTCCATTACTGCACCCTTAGGAAGCAGTCGTCGATGGGAAACCGATCCCGGAAGCAACAAACGGCACTCACAAAGAGAGGAAGTGAAGGAGAGGACGTGCATTCGTCCGCGTTGAGAAACAAAGCAAAGATGCAACTGGGACGTTCCAAGCGTGGAGATTGCTTGGCTCCTCCCTTGGCTCCACTCTCCCACCCCGCCCCATGTTTGTTGCACTCACGCCTCCACTCTTCCGGCAGCCGCCGACATGGACCGTCAAGGCTAAGTGATGGAGAGGCGTCTTCGTGAACGCATTTGGGGCGCCCCTTTCTACACTGCCTCGGCCATCGAGGGTGCTGCTGAGCGGCTAACTGACGCGCCAGTGCAGCATCGTCCGCACCATACCCCACGGTGCCTGCCTATAGTGCGGCAAGGAATTGTCCTGCTTCCTAAAGTCCCGCGAGACTGTCAGCCATCGCTGCTTGCTTAATTACGTATGCCTCCACTGTGGTGTACCTCGTGGTGATTTGAAACCTGATCGCAGTTATACGCGGAGGCGGTAGTGACGTCTTTTCAAATGCTAGCCTTGACCTTAATTGCTGACATTTACTCGTCATTTAAAACATAATTATCATCCACGCGAGATGGCGTAGGCGTCTTTCTGGCCACCTGCCAAAACAAGTATCAATACTATTCAGTGATGTGCTTATTTGAAGCCACGTCCGTTTCGACGTGAATATGATAGTACCTCACGTTCAAGTATCATGAGCAACACTCTCTGATATTGCGTGAAGACGCTTACTCCTCATTTCCCCCCATAAAATCATCATCATTATCAGCTGGGACTCACTGCATCCATCAAGGTGACTAAGGCTCATAACTGCTCTTCGTCGTTATTCAGTTGACGTAATCAAGTCACCTGAGTCTGGAGTAGTCTCGTTTATTTATTCTCCAAACACGAGCAGGGCTTGACAAGACAGAGCTCCGTGATTTTTTGCGCATATATTTGCACACACGCCCGGACTGATGACAACTGCATTTTGCTTTTGCAGCATAGCAGCAAGTGTTAGGTGACGCGCATATATTCACAATATATTTTTATTCCGGGCACTACTTAGCTGCAGTATCGAGACTATACACAGGCTCGCTATACCACATGTGTACCAAGTAACTTGCGCAAAATTTAAAAATGTGCAAGTGCCACGCAGCTGGACAGAACCGAGATAATGTTGTTTGCCGTGGGTTAGAGCAAGTCAGACTATTTTTCGTAATATGCCTAATTACATATTTATTCATTAATTATTCATCAACTTCTGAAATATTACTTTCAGAGCAAAAATCGTCAATGAGGAAATTTTAGACCTTCCTGAAAAATTACCGATCCAGTTCTCTACTCAATACCTGCTGCATACAAAATTTTTCCAAGTACTCCTAGTCACATGGCATATTTTAGTGATTCGTGGGCTTTCTTTCAAGTTTGGAAAAACACTTATGTGGCTCCTATTCGGCGACAAAAAGCTGGACCGGAAACTTTTCAGGATGGTCCACAATTTTTATACTGACACTTGTGCTCTGAATATAATACACTAAACCCTTGGCCATGGACTATAGCCTGTTAATGGTTATACGCTAACAGTCTGTCGGTCTGTCGATGCTCTTCGTCATTCGTGATGTAGAACAGACATCTCGCCTATAGGGGATGTCCAAAACATGGCGTGCTTGACATATTTTTGGCTCGGCAATTATTTCCGGCGGATGCATTTACCTAAAGCATAGCAAAGCCGAATTTGCTGCTGGAAGAGTAGGTACAGCTTAATGACAGCCTAAAGGGCGCAAGGACATGGGCGTACTGCGTAGAAAAAAGTAAAAAGACAAAGGAAGCGCCTTTTATTTCGTGTGTCAGACGTTTTTTTAGCATAACGGGTTACGCATGCGTCACAATCATGAGGGGGGGGCATGCGTTACATTTATGAAGGGTGGGGGTTTTCTGTTGTCAAAAACCGACAACAGAAAAACAACGTTACAATGCTTTTCACAGGATAGCACCCAGGATAGCAAATTCCGTGTCTTATAACGAAAAAGACGTGCCGCTGACACACCTCCCTTCCATTTTCACGATGTGTAGGCTTTAAGGGCTTCTCTCGACTCCGCACCTTTCCTTTTGCCAGGAATCCCAGCATTCGCTAATCATGCCTCGCACCCACAGTTAATTGTATGCATGATCAAGTGCGATCCATCCGCTTTTCTTAAACTATGCGCATGCTACCTCATACTGTCATTGACGCAGCTCCCATTGTTTGACTCCGTTTTTACTGCCCGAGCATCGTGTGACACTCTTGTTTCTTGCGCTGCACTTCCGGTTCACCTCCTGAAAAGACCAGTGATGAAATTCAAGATAAATCAGTAAAAACCTGGGTAGCTTGCACTAGTGGCGCAAGGCTAATGGCACAGTGGAGCCGATCCATTTCTAGCTGGTCCAGGCTTAGTAATGCTAAGTTATACAAGTGTGACTCGTGGTCCGTGGCATCGGGGAACGCCTCGCGAAGCACTTGCAGTCCGAGCACACGTAGGGGAAGTGGGGCGAAAGCTATGCACAGTGTACGGTGGCGCGCAGCAGCTGACACGCCTGGATGACGTCACGGCGCATGCGCAGTGGCGCGCAGCTGGTGGGAGCTTGGCCGAGCCGCCGACAGGGATGCCTGCTGCTGCCATCGGACACCGCGAGCATTCGGCGCTAATGCGGGGAAGTGTGGATGGCGTCCTACAATTCGTTTCTCTCATTTTCTCTCTCCTGAGCACCCTCTCCCGAGCATAGCGCGCGACGCGCGCACTCTCTCATTTTATCATTATCTATCCGGAGCATAGCGCGTGACGCTAGGCGAGGTGGTTGCTAGGCAACGCAGTGGCAGGCAGCACGCATTACGGCCGGCTTGAACCGCTCCGCTCTTAAAAGAAATAGTACAGTAAAAAATCCATCGGTTTCACTATAGATATGATATCAGAGCACAAGTTTAGTTACAGGTTGAGTTACTGAAGTGTCTGGAATAATTAGAATTAATTAGAAATTACTGATTACCACACATCAAAGCACAGAATGGCGGACTTTAGAGACCCTTCACGTGAGCACAACTTTGGCGAAATTGCTGGAAAACCGAAAGAAGAAATTGGAAGTATTGACGTCACTAATGACGTAACACACAAGAAGGTGGCATGAAATTTAACCGGCTAATTAATGGAAAACAGTTGCCTGGTATAGACAACACCTGCCCAGCAAGGCGGATGGGACGTCACTGCCTCCTCTCTCGCTTCGCTCCCGGCGCGCACCTGCTGAATGTGCGCGCACGCTCGTTACATGCTCTGACGTCAGCACCGGAGAGGGAGAAGGTGCGCTTCGTGCGCTACTGGCTAGGGGGCTACGCCCCGTCGGGTGGTGTCCGCTGCGCTTCCTCCACGCCCTCCCTAGCTCCTTGCCCGCATATCGGGCCAGGGGAAAGAGGTTCGCTCGCTTGTTCCTCCGAGTACGGTTTGTGCGTAGCGTTCGCCATGGAGGCGGTCGACGAGGAAGCCGCTGGGTCTAGGAAAGCCTGCCCGCAAAAAGAAGAACTACAGACGATGGTCCTCCGTGTCAGTGTCGTTCTTTCAATGCATGCGCACACAAAGTTACCAAAAAGAACAGCAATGCCGAGGTGCAAGTGCCACTAAGAGACACATAGGCCAAGCATTAGGGTCGCTACCTTTTTTTTTTCTACGCCATACAATGCATGCGCATGTGTCTGCGCCCTTCAGGCTGTAATTCTGCGGGATCAGTTTCTGTTACTCCCAGGAAGCCGTTGTTGGAGTGGGCTGTAACAGATGCTTCCTGTACCAAATCGGCTGACTGTCTTGTTTGTGTCAGCGCCTTTAAAAGAAACCCTCTGACACTTATTCAAACAGAACTAATTGAGCTATTAAGTGTGGTCTAGTTATTGTTGTGTGAGTGTGTGCTATGAATCAATGCACCTTTTCACATCATAGGTGTCATCTGCCATATCGTACTCGGTTTATGGCCAGGTTAACATTTCCAGCGTCTGTAAAGAGTGCTTCTTTCTTTCCCTCTTAACGTCAATACGTTTTTCTGTATTTCTTGCTTTTGAGCCCTTGGAAAAAATAAGTACAGCCATTTTTGGATGGATTGAAATGAGTATGCCATTTGCTGGAGTGGCAAGAATGGCCCAACGCGTCACATTAGCTGAATATTTATGGCACAAACAACACTTTGTCCAACGCCATGCACCACCTTGCACGAATGAAGTATGAACAAATCAAGGTGGACGTGAACACGTACTTTTCACTTAAATTTTGCCACCTGCTGTGACGTCAGCAAGACTTCAGCTTGTGCGCATAATTTGGGTGATGCACCAACTTTGGAAAGTGGATGTAAGTTTGAAGTGTCCTGCTGTGTTATTATTCGAGAAGTATGTTCCGTGCTCTAGGGTTTCCCGACTGCGCTTCATTTGGACATGAAGAAACGTTCTTTTCTTTACGTATGAAGAAGAAGAAAAAGAACGTAAGCTTTATTATCAAATCAAGCAGATTTGAAGCATCCTTTTAGTGGGTCTTTGGCAGCCGCCACGGACGGTTCCGAGACCTTGTCTCGAAGCGGCTTCCTCGGCTCGCTGGACGGCCCAGAATGGGTACTGTCAGGTTCGAGCTGAGCAGTGTGGTCTTCCAACGCGAACGGAGGCTGGCAGTCGAAGAGATGGAGTTGTCGGCACTGCCCTAATTGTTTGTTATGTCCTGACATTTCCATAACATGTGATTACGTATGATTTACGTATGAAATATTCTTTTTTTTTCCTTGCTAGCTCGACAAGGCTGCAGCTGCATTATGCATGATAACCTGGCAGGTCCTTCTTCGTGTGCTTGAGGGACATCGAACCGTTGTGATTTCCGGCGATTAGAATGCGTTTGTATGAGCGCAAATGATCAAAACTGTTTTTTCTACCATCATTTCTCGCTACTGTTGAAGTATGAATCTAATGTGTTTACTTTTTCGTTTCCACGCTGTAGCTATGAGACATGTCCTAAATATCTGCAAAATCTTCCTGCGAACATTATGCAAAGCAAGGTCTCTCTGACTGTGACTTGCAAGCAGCGCATAATTTATTCTATGCAACAGCTAAGCGATAAACATGGAATGTTTTGCACATAGTGACTTTCGGCTTCCTCCAGAGCAGACACGACAGCCCTGGCCATGGGGAGCTGCGCTGTGCCAGAGATCTCGAGATATTCTCTAAGTGGGCTGGAACCATTGGCTTATGCGAGAAGCGCGGAAACAAGAAAGCATATGTTTGCATAAAACAAATGACGACTTTTCAACGACGCATAATATCTCAGTTACTGCCCACTGATACTGAAACAATGCCCAGTATATGTGCCTGCATGCATAATACTGCTATTGAAGTAGCTTCCTCGAGAAAAGGAGAAGCCGACCTCGGTGCTATGCTAACCCACAGAAGGCATTTTGTTCTATACCTAGTAAATCTGTGCAGCATTCTGAATAGCGGCCTTTGAAAGGAATCTACATGAACGGTCTTCGACGGCTCGACTTCTGTTCGCAGCGTTACTTTACTACGTATCCAACTGTCAAAAAATCAAATTAGCCCCTCTCTTCAAAGCCTTCACCCAATTACCATTGTGAGGCACCAAAGGTGACGTTATATTCGCGCTTTCGCAAAACAGTCAAGAACAACATCTGTTTCCCAGTCACACCGCTGACGTTTATTTAAGCAGTAGCAACGGATGTAAGACCGCTCGGAGAACAGAAACGCGAAAAGGGTGTTGCGAAATCTGCTGTCGAACGTTTCAAACGCGCCCGAAGTCGTCGACATTGTGAACACATTGATGACACCCAGTGCTTAGAGAATACAGTAACATAGGCTTGTGAATTTTGGTTTTGCGTGTGCACCAAAACAAACGTTATCTAAAGAAAACCTAATTGGAGAGCTGTACGCCAGCGAGGGAGCAAAAATACGTTTGCAAACTGCATAGAAAATTTTCGTTTTACATAAGCTGAGTACTCTGCCGATATCCTGCACGTGCAAAACTGCCAGCTAGCCTCGCGGAAGCTCTTACATGCTTGTGTGTGCAGGTGCAGGAAAAATGTTTGTGTGCATACTTTTGTGTGTGCGTGTTTGTGTACACTGTAAAAAATACCGTTAATTTTACGCCCAATATTATTTTAAAAATGCGGTGCCGCCATCATAACCGTAAACTACGGTATTATCACCGCATACCATGCCAGCGCGGCATCTCCTTTCGAGCGAGAGCCACATCGTCACCTACTGCGCCTGCGTGCGCCTCTCGTTTCCCGCCGCTGATTGTGTATGGAAAGCAGCGCTGCGGAGTTACCACTCCGGAATTGGAATGACTCCGGAATCATTCCAGATTTTCGTGACCCCGGAATGGAAAGGGAATGGCATGGCGACAACGCTTGGAGGAATGGAGTGAGAATGACATTAGGCGCCTCTTGCCCGGAATATAATGGGAATTTAATTACGTGTTTTTCCGAAAATGAAGCGCTTTATTTGTCTACGCACTCTTTTTTGTCAAAATATGCCGAAGGACCAACCAGCCCAGGTTCAAACGTTATTAAGTCAGAGCCTCGAATTTAACAATGAAGCAGTGTTAGAGCGAAAGCTGGATATGGCGAGGCGAAGCGTAAAACCGTTCGTCCCATATTTCGCTAAACGTCTCCATTGGGTGCGCCGTCAGTTACGTCGTTCTCTACGTCGCACCTAAGCGCGCGCACCATTGGCAGCGCCGTTAGTGACGTCGTTCTCTGCGTCGTACCTGCTCTGCCCACAGCGCCGGCTCCTCGGCTCGCCGTTGTCGCATGCGTTCTTTATCTCGAGTTAGCTCGGCGTCGTGGTTAGCAGCATCCGCCCGCCATTGGCGCTTGCGTTACACTAGAAACACAAACATGTAACCAATAATTCAGAAACGCTTCAATACAAGTCGGGATTAACCCGCTGCTAAACACCGGGGCCGCACGTTTCAGCTTCGCTGGTTAACCATCTGTACGGAGTGCCTGGGCGGTGTTTTTTTTTAATGGCTTGGCTGATTACAAGTAAGGTATACATTTTAAAGCAACGCGCCTACCACAATTCTGTCCTCATAGACTGAGTTGCTCCGAAGTTTGTCTCGATTCTTTGGGCATTCTCGGCTCTATGCCGGTGGTATCCGTCGTGCGGAACTACGGCGGCGGCCCTATAGGAATTAGTAGGGTAGTTGTACTGTAACAGGTATGTCACCAAACTTCTTCTCCTCGCGTAAGCTGTTGTGGGCTCATTCTAATAGCCGTTTCGGGTCGCGATGATGCCGCCGCCGGCGGCTCCTGCCACGTAACCGCTATTGCCGGAAACACGAAAAAAGTGCCGAATTCCCGCCGAGATCGAGCCCGCGCCTGCTGCGTGGGAGCCGGATACTTTACCATTGAACCACGCAAGCGCTTGCTATCGGGCCGCGGAAAATAGCCTTAATGCCAAGGCCAACAGACTGCCGCGAAGACCCTGTTGTGCGTGGTGTCCAAATTGGAGCTACTCTTGAGCCGCTCCACCAGCTTACGCTGTGATTGTGCTGCGTGTACTGCGCAGGCCTGCGACTTCTTTTCGCATTTACGGCGATAGCGGTTACGGGGCGGCAGCGGTGGCATCATCGCGACCCGAATCGGCTATTGAAATGAGCCCATAACAGCTTACGCTGTAAAATTCTGTTGACGGTAAAATATAACACGTGCAATAAAGGTCAGTAACCTGTATTGCCATCGGCTTCGTCTCTTCGAGAGGATACGACATGAAACCATGATATCACCGGCAAATCTCGGACAGTTAAAGTGTATAAGATAATGCGACAAATCCCCACTTTATCAGAAACAAGATTAATAAGGATTACACGCCGTGGAAGGTTATGACTATGGCGTAATGCCACTGGGTGTGATGCCGCTGGTCTGATGTCCACTGTGGCGGCCACTTTCGAATGTGGAACCGTTCTATCGCCTTTGCTATATAACCTCCCAATGAAGTCGCTACCACCCAAACTCGGCACGATACCCGGCCTACGACACCCTCTCTACGCCGACGACATTGACTCGAGACGACCATGGGCAAGACGACCGTGGGTCCAGCCTCCCCAGTTTCATCCCTTTTAAAACATTCATATGACACGTATGCCACATATACAATAATCTCATATCATAATTTCAGATCATATGTGTTCTCATATGATCATACGAGATTATTGAATATGTGGCCTACGTGATATATCAGATTATTTATAGGGATGTTCTCCCAGCAAGAAGTTTTAAATGCCCAACACGTCGACAGAGATTTTCTGCCCATAAAGAACTCACTTACGGATACAGGGAGCAATTTCAAGTTTGTTCCGCGCTAAATAACTTGCACCGTCGGCACTGAGTAAATAAGCAAGACGAACGCCACCTTCTAGTTATTCCTGGTTCCTTGCCCGGGATTTTACGTGTCATCTATTACACACCAGGAGAAGGCCACGTCGGCCATGGAGCCACTCTGTACACGGCAAAACAAACAGCGCTTTTGGTGGCCGAGATTGAACAGAACCATACGTCCATATGTCGCAAGCTGTGAGGTATAAAAAGAGGAACAATTTTGTGGTACACGCGTATGAATTGGAGAAACGGGTTCGTCGGCAAAACTGACAGGTGCTGTCAAGCTGTGCTTTCTTTCAGATGAAAAGCATACGCAGTCGTGGCCGAGTGTACGGAAGGAGGCGCGCAAGCACGGGCAGCGCTACAGGGAAGGACGAGGCAGCAGTAGGAAAGAGCAGCGCAAAGGGACCGGCGCTTTGCCTCTCTTGTGACCCGCCGTGGTTGCTCAGTGGCTATGGTGTTGGGCTGCTGAGCACGAGGTAGCGGGATCGAATCCCGGCCATGGCGGCCGCATTTCGATGGGGGCGAAATGCGAAAACACCCGTGTACTTAGATTTAGGTGCACGTTAAAGAACCCCAGGTGGTCCAAATTTCCGGAGTCCCCCACTACGGCGTGCCTCATAATCAGAGCTGGTTTTGGCACGTAAAACCCCATAATTTAATTTTTTTTGCCTCTCTTGTCTGTTCCTTACAGTTAGAATGTGGGGTCGGAGATAGCTGAAAGGGCCCAGGTCTGTTAATCAGTATAATGAGTTTTATTTCAGAGATTATTTGTTTTACTTCACTTATTAGAATGCATTTCTTAGAACTCCAATCTAAATACTCGTGTACAGAGTTTTACACAGACGCTTCCAAGTCACATGCCGGGGTAACTTATGCAGCCATCGGTCCATCGTTTTCGGTATCCGGTGTGCTGCACCCGGAGACAAGTATCTTCACGGCTGAGGCCTATGCTATATTATCGGCTGTAAAGTATATAATGAAATCCAAACTTAAAAAGACTATCATATTTACAGACTCGCAAAGTGTTGTGAAAGCATTGCAATCACTCTGTAAACACAAAAACCCTGTACTTAATGAGCTCTATTCCATCCTATGCAGAGCGTATATATCAAACCGGCATATAATTATATGCTGGGTGCCCGGTCATAGAGGCATTGAGGGTAATGTTCGAGCAGATCAAATGGCCACATCTATTACATCTCAGGCTATTAACCCTACAACTGCTGTTCCTGCAACAGATTTGAAGCCTTTCCTGCGAAAGAGACTGCGAAGCCACTGGCAACGCTTGTGTGGATGCTGAAATAGGTAATGAGCTTCACTTCATTGAACCACAGTTGGGTTTCTGGCCTCCCATAACGAAAACACGACGAACTGGTGTCCTATTCTGTCGTCTCAGAGTAGGACATACGTGTGGCACCCACAATTTTTTGCTTACTGGTGACGAGCCACCGACCTGTGGTGGATGTGGTGAAGGGCTGACCGTCCTCCATGTCCTCATGGAGTGTCGGGGGGCTGAGGCGGAGAGAGGGAAATATTTTTCGCAAGCGTACCGATATCGTGTCCCACTTCACCCCATTATGTTTCTTGGCGAAGAACCGATTTTTAATGCCAAAGCAGTCGTCGATTTTTTGAACGATGTGGTCCTGCATGTTATTAGCCCAACTAGTTCGTAGCGCATCCTCTTTCCAGAGGATGCCGCTGTGATAGTTTCTTATAGCACATGCCTCCAGGCCCTTGTGGTTCAAGGGCTCTGTCTAGGCAGTAGTGCTTCTTAATAATCACTGCATCTTAAATATTTTAAATATCGTGTCATTCTTTCTTAATGCATTCTTCATTGCATAGTACACCTCATTAGTCATTGCCATGATTTTAGTACATGTATATTTTACGCACTTTACAGCGATTATTTTTAGGCCCCTTTACAGCCCCGTCACATCTACTTCTCAGAATTCATCACTTCACTGCGAACTAACAAACACTGGCATGGCGCTCTTTGGCCATATCTGGCCCTTGCGCCATAAAACACCACACATCATCATCATTGTTTTACTTCACTTATATATGTTTTTGGGGGGATGTGCCACTGGGGGTGGGCCCGTTTTTGGCCAAACTTGCAAACATGGCTGTGCCCCACTGTGTGTTGAGGTGCCGAATCTCAAAGTGATGCTCCTTACTTGTACTATTTTTATACATGCACCGGTCATGACCATTCGTACCTCAAGAAGCATTATCCTTCGCCTTCGACTGTGTGACATTGGCGCGCCTACGTCTCGCAATATACATTCACCTGACTTGGCATTTCGGCAAAGCTTGAGAACGATGCATGGCATTAACATAAACAACTGCATGACACCACAGTTGTGACATTTGCGGTGCATAGACGTAAATATTCCATGAGAGGACACGTTGCACTGGATGAAAGTAAAGAAAGATTGTACGCATCGCTAATCGTTGTTACGCAGGTAATTATAACTACTTGAGTTTGACTTGACGTACCTTCTAGCACTTGAATATTTCTTTTTTTTACGTTTCATGAGAAGCGTTCTAGATTTTTCAGCACGAATGGGCACGTTTATCCCACTTCCTAGTTCATATTTGTTGTTCGTAGTTAAAAACAACACTTTGTTGTATTGCAAAATCAGAGTCGAATTTCTCTTGCAGCTGCTATTGTGACCAGCGATTTCTTACGAGCTCCATCAAACAGGAGGATCGTTTTTATACGCTGCATTACGCGTTCCTTTACTTTGGAGACGTGTAGCTTTACGTGACAGTTGCCACAAAAAAATGTCTACATTGAGGTCGTATGACCACACACAACAAACACGCAACGCACGAACACACATGCACGCACGCAGGCGTGTACACGTGCAACCCCATTTTCGCACGCGCGAACACACGCTCAAAGTAGAAGTAGAAAACAGCAGAAGTGCGGCCGTAACAGATTCTGCAAGGCGACCCTATCGCCAAAAGTTTCTCAATGATACCCCGTGAAAACGACCGTGAAAAGAGCTCGTTCAGGTCGAAACACGCAGCAGCAGACAGCGCACACAGAAATGCACTTTTGAACCGTCTCGTCCCCAAATGCAATCTTTTCGAAAGTGCGCGCGGATTCAAGCTCGTGTACGAGAAGTTGCTCGTTTCAAGAAGGCCCGGCGGCTTTGCGTGATATACGCAGGAAGTGGGCGCGGCGCTGCGATCACGCGTGGCCGCTTTCGAAAACTTTCTCCACAATGCAAACCGCGAGGAGTAGCGCAAGGGTCGAATTGCTCTACCGAAGCAACTCCATCGACGGCATAAGCGGAGTATCCTGTATGCCCGATCCCCACGAAACCATTCTGTCTTTCTTCCTTTTCTAGCTGCGTGCATCAAGAGCTCTTGGAACCTGATACTAGTCTTGTGAGCCCGGGAGTCTGGCAGTCAAGCGTACATCGATAGTTTGGCCTCCTTTCTCGCTCTACAGCACCCAATCGGAACACGCTCGGTACGCATCCGTTCTGCGGATGTGCTTTCGTAAGTGCTGCGTCTGCCTCACACTGTTTCATTCCTATTTGTCTTCGTACTGTAATGCTCCGCAAGAAATTTCACAACGTTTTATGGATTTTTTTTCTCTTCGCACACTTCTTCATTTGCTCGCAGCTCGCATTGGCAAGTAAGGTCGTGCTCGTCTCTGTGAGCGCCAGTGCTGCAGTTTCTCGTTCTTCATTGCCGCTTTAGGCCTAACCTTTGCACGCGCGAATTGCATGTACAACTTCAAGAAATGTGAAACGGAGCAGGTTTCGCAATAACTGCTTCGCAAGAGTATATGAATGAAATTCAGCGCGACCAATTTCTACCTTCCACTAGTTTCCTCTTCTGCATTTAGGGCAGAGGGTTTGGCTAGTTAGACTTTAGACAAATACATGTTCCAGCGCGTAAGAAAAATGGAAAGAGGTGCAGTGACCATAGGATAACATCGTCCTATTCTTTCTGCACGTCTTTTCATTTTGCTTACACACTGTAACATGTATTTCTTTCCTCTTCTTCAACGGCGTCGTGTGGGCTCATCTTGCTCTGCGTCTTTCGATGACTGTAGTGGTGCCATAAGATTTCTGTATTCATAAACGTATTGGCCGTCCCGAAACATTATTTCAAGTGAGCAGTGAATTGTTCGTGTCGACGAATTGAAGTTGTGATCGTACCGTGATCACAAAGCTCTACGTAAAGCATTCACGTAAATAGACTTTGCGTTAACGATAACGAATGCACCACGCAAAACTGCAATAGTTCACCATCACAATCTATCCATAACGATAACGAAGGAAACGTGTCCGGATGCAAAGGACAGCATAAACTCCAGCTGGAACTGTTGTGAGATTAAAACCCCATATTTTTTTATTCTCCATGATAAATCCCGATGAAATGTTGAGGCATTCGTCTTGGTACGCTTCTAACTGAAAAGTAGCCTGCTGCTGTGATGTCTTGATAGAAAGCTTGTTCAGTTTCCGTTGCAGCAAATTTTACCATGAAACCTCTGCGAAATGCAGTTAGAGTCGATAGAATCCAGTGTGCACTCATTAAAGCAAACGTGGGAAGCAGACAAGAGTTTTTTTTTTCTTTTAGGCCTCATTATATTGCGCTTATTTTGGGCTGCCTTTTGCGAAAGCAATATCCTTCATGGTCTAAGCATTGAAAATAAACTCGCATATGATCACCTCAGGGCACAGGGTGCATATTAGGTGATGTTATGTTCATTGTGAAGCAGTGTAGAGACGCAGACAATGCATTCATGGTGCCCCTGTTTTGAGAATTACCGCATTGCTAACTGGCTGGCAGGATAAAGAAGCCATTAGGAATGCTGGTAGAAGGATTCTGCTACAGAGCAGAAGTTGCCTTGCATGATGTGTCGCGCCAGCATGTCGCATCCACGTGTGGTTACAAGACCATCCAAGCAGACAAGGCGGAATGCCAAACCTTGCTAATGCTGTTACTGTATCGACCTTCGGGCGAAACGGGTACTTTCTTGTTTGGAATACTACAGTGTATACTACAGATGAAAGGAAGGCACTCCTTAATAAAATGGAACTTCCATTGTGTTAAGAGAGGATGAAAACTAGGTGCAGATGGGGGTGCACTCAGTTATTCAGTGCCACGATTGAAGGTCCTTGCAATAACTTGATGTAACATGTGTTGTTTATCGTGACCCACAACAGTATTGACGTTTTATAGCAGTGGTCACTGAAGTACAGCGTGTTGACACTTTTTGTGTTAGCGCAGCCTAGATTTCTCTTACATGTCAATTAAGCATAACAATTGCTTTCTTCTTTTTAATTCGCTTTCATCGTCCTTTCTAGCGCTTAAAGCAGATACTTGGAGCAAAACTGACAGAAGTCTATACACACACGCACACACACAAGCTCACTGGAAAGTATGCCGTACCAAAAATGCTGAAACTCACCCCTTGCAAAATTCAAATGTCTGCTTCTCCGTAGAGATATAAATACCCAAGGACTCACCAGCTCGTAAAACGTTCTACATCTACATGCAGATGCTAACTATAAAATAAGGCGTATCAAAGTGCGCACGAAAAAAGAAAAATCCCCTGCTCGCATTTTCATGAACTTGTGTCAAGCTTTTCAACGACGCAAACCTTGGTGGTGCATTAGCAATTCCACTCAGGGACGATGACGAGACGAAGATACGAAATGATTGACGAGAGCACGTTCGCACGTGAGCGCCTCAAGGCACGGCGTAGCAGTTAGGAAGCTCGTTAGGCGACCGCAGACACTCATGGATTGAATGCGCAGACGGGGGTTCCATAGGAGGGAGGGGAATAGTGGGGACCATTGGTTTCAGATCAGCCTTCATGGGGTTGATGCTCCGGGCTCGTTAGGGAGCGCGCCTTTGTGGCAAGAGAACGTCGGGAAGGACCGTTCGTCCTTTTCAGCGGTAGCTTAATTAGGAGCGCCTGCAGACTTCACTGTGGACCGCGTAGGTGCTCTAGCGAACCAATGGAAGCGAGGGCGGAGCTGCTCCCACTGACAGGCAACTACACGAAGAGTCAGGCTTAGAACGGTCACTCTTGTCTTGACCGCTTGAATTAAGGCAGCTCACATGCTTAAAAATACAGCACTCCGACTATTTGATTTTTAGGGTAGACAAGCACGTCCAAGTTTTAGTGCTGCAGATGTCGAAAGTAATGTGAAATCAAAAAAAGATGCATACTAAGAACGACATGCTGAAAAAACTCTCGGCGGGTTTTGGTTCCTACTTGAGCACTTGATGCTGATTGTTTAGCTTAAAATGAAGCAGTCTAGACTGTCCTTTTGCTATGTGTATGCTTATTTGGCTTGTAAGGTATGCTCTGTCCTTGTACTGAATACTGGGGGGAGGAGGAGGGGAAGAGGGGCGCACAAGGAGAGACCACAAAGAAGAGGCAGATGACACATCTTCATCTGAGTGTTTTCTCTTTGCGCTCAGCACCTCTCCCTTCCCCTCCCTCCAGTATTCCCTATAAAGGCATACCAACTTGCTCAACTATTGAATTTTCGGCTTCTGTGCGCGTCGGCTTCATTTCATTTTAAAGGTTCAAGCACTTGAGTCTCTCATTGCGGCTGACGCCTATATGCTTCATTGAAATATCAGTTTATTTATGTTTAGTTTTTGTTATTCTACCTTAGCACTTGTCTGCTTCTTTCGTTTAATTGCACGCCTCTCTAACAATAAAGTTTGCTTACATTTTCGAAAAGGTTAGGTTTCAAGCAATATTGCCGAATCTGTTGTGTAATACTCCATATTTTGTGAACTCAAATCAAGTGACGGACACACCAGTTTATAAGCCTACTTTCGGCGTCAGATGTTTGAGAGGCGTACGAGCGCCCCTTGTCGAGACGTCGCGAGGCCCACTCGCATCCTACTCCAATCGAAGGCGTGCCGTTTTTATCTCGGTTGATGGGTAAGCAGCACTGACACTTCACGTGCCAACAGCAACGCAGTAACACACCTCCTAGCGAGTGAATGAATCCGTTTTCAAATGCACGCGCTTTGTGACATTTCGTCTGCTAATTCATCGCTTATCTTTCTGCACACGTGTCCAGCTTCTGACCTAAACCGGCGCGTTAGAACGTAGGAGCAGTTCTTAGTGCCTCTGCCTAGCAGCATGGACATTGACAGAGCTTGGTTCGACGCATCGGGCAAACCGGTGAAGCACGAGCGCTTTCGTTATCGTTGAAAATCTTTTTTTTTAAACAGTCGGCTGATTATCCTCTTTATCATTAGCTATCAAAAATTGTTTGTCATTGGTGAAATTCCGTTTGGTTTACTGTTAGGATTAATTCCCTGCTGCTTCCGAGCTTTCGTTGCTGTATGGTGAAAAATCTTGGACTTCGCTTGTTGAGCTGTGAAGGCAGCTTGAAGTAGGATGCTTGTAACGTCACGGTACGTGAGCGCTGGCTCGATTAGGTGTAGCAGACGTGTATGGCAAAAATGGATAAATTCTAAATAAATCGAATTTGGCACCCCTTACCGTTAGCGCAAGTGGTGTCAGTGCCATTCATACGGACGTTCCAGGCTCGGCAGCGGCATGTTGTCCCAGTATTATGGTGCATGGGCTGACCAAGCGCCGATATTGTTCGAGGTCACGAGATCTGTTTCGCGCGTGAGAATGAAAGCGACTGCAAGTGGTCCTTAGATAGGCCCTCTTCAGAGAAGCGTCTGAAGCGCAGTTCGTTTGGCTCAGAAAGTGGTGAAGCCATAGGGACAATCAGGGCAAAGACAGAGACATGAAGTAAAGGGAGACTGTTTAACCAAGGTCACGCCAGGTTAGCTAAAATAAACATGGCGAAGGCGAAAGGGTGTAAGAAAGATAACAAGGCTGAATGAATACTCGGTCGCGTATGAATGCTCGGTCACGTATTTAGTCACAAGCACTTGTCTAAGAAGGGAGACGTTAAAGAACTGAAGAATTATAGACCCATTAGCTTGCTTTCAGTATTGTATAAAATATTCCCCAAGATAATTTCCAATAGAATCAGGGCAACACTTGACTTCAGCCAACCAAGAGAACAGGCTGGCTTCAGGAAGGGATATTCTACGATGGATCATATCCATGTCATAAATCAGGTAATCGAGAAATCTGCGGAGTGCAATCAATCTCTCTACATGGCTTTCATAGATTATGAAAAGGCATTTGATTCAGTAGAGATACCAGCAGTCATAGAGGCATTGCGTAATCAAGGAGTACAGGAGGCATACGTGAATATCTTAGCAAACATCTACAAGGATTCCACAGCTACCTTGGTTCTCCACAAGAAAAGTAGAAAGTTACCTATCAAGAAAGGGGTCAAGCAAGGAGACACAATCTCTCCAATGCTATTCACTGCATGCTTAGAAGAAGTATTCAAGCTCTTAGACTGGGAAGGCTTAGGAGTGAGGATCAACGGCGAATATCTCAGCAACCTTCGGTTTGCAGATGACATTGTCCTATTCAGTAACAATGGAGACGAATTAGAACAAATGATTGAGGACCTTAATCGAGAAAGTGTAAGAATTGGGTTGAAAATGAATATGCAGAAGACAAAAATAATGTTCAATAGCCTGGCAAGGGAACAAGAATTCAGGATCGCCAGTCAGCCTCTAGAGTCTGTAAAGGAGTACGTTTACTAGGTCAATTACTCACAGGGGACCCTGATCACGAGAAAGAAATTTACAGAAGAAGAAAATTGGGTTAGAGTGCCTACGGCAGGCATTACCAAATCCGGACTGGGAGCTTACCACTGTTGTTGAAGAGAAAAGTGTACAATCATTGCATTCTACCGGTGCTAACATATGGGGCAGAAACTTGGAAGTTAACAAAGAAGCTCGAGAACAAGTTAAGGACCGCACAAAGAGCGATGGAACTAAAAATCTTAGGACTAACGTTAAGAGACAGGAAGAGAGCGGTGTGGATCAGAGAACAAACGGGGATGATGATGATGATGTAAGGGGTTTTTTGGCGCAAGGGCCAGGGCTGGCCAAAGAGCGCCAAGAAATGGTATGATTAAGTCGATGATGCAGTCAATGAGAAGTTTAAAATGTATCGAGGCTGTATAGAGGCCTAAAATGTTCGCTGCAAGGTACGTAAAATGTACAGATATTTAAAATAATGTCAATAATGAGTGATACCAGCTATGACCATGATGTATACTCCAGGAAAAAGAAAAATTATAATAATAATACGAAAAAGATGCGTCGCTTCCCTTAGCATTATCACCTCACTGAGACCCTTGGGCACAAGGGCATGGAGGGACGTGCTCTGCAAAAACAGTACGCTCGCAGCAATACCCTCTAGATAGAGGGAGGGCTACGAATCTCTCGGGCTAATAACATGCAGTACAACATCATTTAAAAAGTTAAGCACTGCCTTGGTTTCAAACAGAGGTTCTGGGCCAAGAAACAGTGTCGGATGTAAGGGGATATTTTGTTTATAAGCTAAAGGAAAGTGTCTTCTACGCTCTGTTTCGGCTTCCCGACACTCCAGCAAGACGTGGAGTACGGTCAGCCTTTCACCACATCTGCCACAGAGGGGGGCTCAGCACCAGTTAAAAGGTATGAGTGCGTACCATATGTATGCCCTATTCTGAGTCGGCAAAAGAGAACTTCAGATCGTCGTGACTTTGTTAATGATGGCCAGTTCCCTAAATGTGGCTTGATTACATGAAGCTTGTTCATTGTTTGTTGATCCCATAAGTGTTGCCAATAGTTTCGGAGTTTTTTGCGTAAGAATGGCTTCAAGTCTGTGGCAGGAATGGGTATGGACGGATTGCTAAGTTTTGTAGCTGTGGTAGTTGCCATTTTATCTGCAAGCTCGTTACCCTCTATAACCTGTGCCCAGGCACCCAACATATTACAACCTGTTGGTTAGAAGCATACATATTGCAGAGCAGAGAATAGAGGTCGTTTATAACAGGAATTTTCTGTTTTCGTAGTGATTTTAACGTTTTGACGACACTTACGGAATCTGTGAATATAATGGCCTTTGGGAGCTTTGCTTTTCTAATGAGTTTAGCAGCTGACAGTATTGCATAGGCCTCTGCCGTGAAGATACTAGTTTCAGGATGTAGAACGTTGGATTCCGAAAATGATGGGCCAACAGCCGCGTAGGATACGCTGGCTTGTGACTTTGACGCATCTGTGTAAAACTCTGGGCAGGTGTACTTTGACTGAAGCTCTCGAAAGTGCATATGTATGTGCGCATCTGGGGCGTGTTTTGTTACCTCTACAAATGATGTGTCGCATTCAACCATTTGCCATTGCCACGGTGGTACTAGCTTTACTGGAGCCATTAGAGGAGTTGTAAAGACTGAAACACCCATTTCCTCACTGAGGTTCCTCAAACGCAGTGAAAATGGCTGTCTTATTGCAGGTCGGTTACTAAAGAGGGTGGCACTAGTCCTATCATTTATAGCTGAATAAGAGGGGTGCTCCTCATTAGAGTGTACTTTCAGATAATACAAGAAACTGGAGTTCGACCTCTGGAGATGCACTGACCACTCATTTGATTCTGCGTAAAGACTTTCTATTGGGCTTGTCCTGAATGCACAGGTTGCCAGGCGGATACCTAGATGGTGAACAGGGTCCAGTATCTTTAGAGCGCTTGGAGTGGCAGACTGATACACTATGGCCCCATAGTCTAAGCGTGTGCGTATAAGGCTTTTGTATAGATTCATGAGGCACTTTCTGTCACTGCCCCATGTTGTGTGCGACAGAATTTTAAGGATATTCATTGTTTTGTGGCATTTGTTCTTTAGGTGTTTTATGTGTGAAATGAAGCTTAGTTTGGAGCCTAAAATAATGCCTAGAAATTTTTGTTCGCTGTTCACAGGCAATCGCAGTCCATGCAGCTTTATGTCAGGATCCGGGAGTAGGCCTCTCTTTCTTGAGAATAGAACGCAGGAACTTTTCAGTGGATTTAACCTAAATCCATTCTCGAATGCCCATGTTGACACTTTATTGAGGCCAAGTTGAATCTGTCGCTCGCAGACTGCGAGATTACAGGACCTGAATCCTATTTGCACGTCATCAACGTAAGTAGAATAAAATACATTTCGTGGCATGTATGCACGCAAAGAATTCATTTTTACTATAAACAGAGTGCAACTAAGTACACCACCCTGTGGTACACCAGTTTCCTGAATAAATGGCCTGGACAGGGCATCGCCAACTCTAACACGGAATGTGCGATTGGATAGGTAACTTTCAATTATATTAAGCATATTACCACAGATGCCCATTTCTGAGAGATCCCTCAAAATACCGTAGCGCCAGGTTGTGTCATATGCTTTTTCGAAGTCAAGAAACACGGCCAGAAAAAAATTGTTTGTGAACGAAAGCGTCACGAATGCATGGTTCACGCACGAGATGGTCGGTTGTGGAACGACCTTCTCTAAACCCACATTGATATGGGTCGAGTAATTTGTTTGCTTCAAGGAGATGTAAAAGCCGACGATTAATCATCTTTTCAAATAGCCTGCAGATGCAACTTGTTACTGCTATGGGCCGGTAACTTGCGACTGAGGACGGATCTTTTCCTTGTTTCAAGATAGGTACCACAATAGCTTCTTTCCATGAATCTGGAATGTACCCTGCTGCCCAGATGGTGTTGAAAAGGGACAGTAGTGCTACTTGTGTGTCAGAATGATGATGTTTAATCATTGTGTACATGACTCTATCAGGTCCCGGGGCAGATTTCATACAGGTGTTCAAGGCAGCTTTGAGTTCGGCAGTTCTAAATGGTAGGTTATAAGGTTCATTGGGGCTACACTTACGGTTCAACGCCTTATTTTCCGCTACTGCTTTGTGTTTGAGAAATGCCTCTGAATAATTGGCCGAACTGGATACACGCTGAAAATGTTCCTCAAGTGCGTTAGCCTGGTCTTCAAGGCTGTCGCCTTGATCATCTACCAACGGCAATAGGAAAGGTTGCTGACTTGATAATTTGCGTAGTCTGTTCCACACTTTTGCTTCCTGCGTGTAGGAATTTATACTCGAGATGAATTTTTCCCAGCTCTCTTTTTTAGCTCTACGTCGTGTTCGGCTGCCTTGCGACTTCACGTGTTTGAAATTTAGGAGATTTTCTGCCGTTGGGCACTTTCGTAGCAAGCCCCAAGCCTTATTTTGATTTTACGAGCAGTTCTACAATCTTCATTCCACCATGGAACACGCCTCTTTTTTGGAGCCCCATTTGTTTGTGGTATGCACTCGAATGCGGCGTCAGTTATAAAATCGGTAAAAAAGGTGACAGCATCGTTGATATTAAAATAGTTAAGAGCATTTCGAGGCATGTGTGTTATTTGGTAAAATTTTTCCCAATCGGCGGAATCTAGTTTCCATCGAGGGGTCCGTGTAAAGAGATCATGTTGTTCTGATGTTTTAAGACAGATTGGAAAGTGATCACTGCCATATAGGTTCTTAATTACGTCCCATTCCAGGCAGGGCAGAACTGTGGCAGAGCAGATAGCTAGGTCTATTGCAGCGTAACTGTTGTGTGTCATACTGTAAAATGTCGGCTCTTTCTTATTGAGTAGGCATACACCGGAGTTCAAGAGAAACTGTTCTATCATGCGGCCCCTCGCATCACACCGCGGGTCACCCCAGAGCGGATTGTGTGCGTTGAAATCACCGAGTAGGATAAATGGCTCCGGAAGCTGGTTTATGAGAGATTTGAATTCTAAGCTGTTTATTTTATAGTCAGGAGGGATATATATGGAGCAGATTGTTACAAGCTTATTAAGTATAATCGCTCGAATAGCAACTGCTTCGAGAGGGGTTTGAAGTATCAACTGCTGGCTAGCAGTAGAGTTTATAGTGATGATTGCAACGCCGCCTGCCGAGGCAAGGGCGTTCTCGCGGCCTTTACGAAATATGACATAGGATTTCAGGAAGTTCGTGTTGATAGATTTTAGATGTGTCTCTTGGATACAGAGTACTTTGGGGTTATATTTTTCTAGCAGTTTCTTAATGTCATCAAGGTTACGCAGTAGACCTCTAGCATTCCACTGAAGGATCTGCGTCGCCATAATAACAAAAAATAGAGGGGAGGTGTACTCTGCATGCCGAGAGTTCTACATTTATGAAATGCTTTTCTTTCCGGGACCTGTTATTATCGGCTTTTCTTTTGCGGCACGCTCAAGAGAGCTGCGCCGCTCATTCGACACCGATGGTGCCGAGATGCTTGGTTTTGTATCCATTGCCTCCTGGGAGGCACTGGATGAGCGCGCTGCGCGCGAAGAGACATGCACTTTAGGCCTCCCCTCACGAGGAGAGGCGCTTAGGACCACCGAGCCGCTAAGCTGCTGGTCCGTCTTCGAAGATGGCAGAGCGGCATTTGCCGCGTCCACCTTGGGGGCGGGAGGCGGATCCGCCGGCCCTACATGTGAGGTCCGAGCGGTCGCCTTTGACCGTTGTGACACTGCCCCCTTCTGTGCCACATCGGCGTAAGTAGTGCACTGCACTATTGAGAAACGCTTTCGTGCTTCCTTGAAAGAGATGTTTTCTTTGATTTTCAGTGTTATGATTTCTTTTTCCTTTTTCCAGGCAGGGCAAGATCGAAAGTATGAGGGGTGCCCAACGTCGCAGTTTGCGCAGTGGAGTGCGTTGTTGCAGTCGTCAGCGGGATGGTCATGGTCACCGCACTTAGCACACGTGAGCTGCCCTCGGCAGCTCAGAGATCCGTGGCCATACCTCTGGCACTTGAAACATCTCCGAGGGTTGGGTATGTATGGCCTGACGCGTATTTTGATATATCCTGTTTCAATATACTCAGGAAGTCTGCTCGAGCCAAATGTCAAAATCAGGTGCTTGGTAGGTATTTCTTTGTCATCACGGCGTATTTTGATTCGTTGCACATTGATCGCATTGTACTCTTTCCATCCTTCTAGCAATTCCACTTCACTAAGGTCGATTAAGTCGTCGTCTGAAACTACCCCACGAACGGTGTTCATGGACTTATGCTGCGTGACTGTGATCGGAATGTCTCCGATTTTCTCAAGAGTTGTCAATTTCTCGTGTTGGTTATTGCTGCAGATTTCAAGAAGCAGATCTCCACTTGCCATTTTTGTTGCTTTGTAGCCTGGGCCAAGCTTTTCTGCAAGACATCTGGACATAAGGAACGGGGAAATTACTCGAGCTGATTTTTCTTGTTGTTCACTGTGCAGTACATGGAAGCGAGGAAAGTTTTCTTTGGTTTGGCTCAGGAACTGAAACGTGACATCGGTGCGCCCTCTCTTGAGAGGGCGATCAGGTAGGGGAGGAAAGGGAGTACCCATTACTTAATTTCTTGTTATTCAGCAGCGATGGTAGCCACCCACCACCGAGCTCAACGAGGGGACGCTACAAGGTTTAAGTAACACTCGCAGACGCCAGCTATACATCACTGCTATAACCTAATATAATAGACCCAAGGTTGGATGAACTACACCAGGTTAACCCTTGCTGCCTGGAAGATTGGAAGTAAAACGAAGTAAAGAGAAGACAGGACAGATGGAAAGTGAGAGAAAAAGACGAAGACTGGAGGGAGAGAGAGACAGGAAAAGGCAACTACCGATTTCCCCCGGGTGGGTCAGTCCGGGGGTGCCCTCTACGTGAAGCCGAGGCCAAAGAGGTGTGTTGCCTCCGCCGAGGGGCCACAAAGGACCAAGCACTCAGCATCGGCTCAACCCCCAGGATCCCCTTTTCCCCGAACACGGCTAAGCCACGCACGGTTAAACGTGGGAGGGTCCAACCCTCGTGTGCTTGGGTCCGTGGTGGCGCAACTTACCAAACGCGAGAACAAACGGGGATAGCCGATATTCTAGTTGACATTAAGCGGAAGAAATGGAGCTGGGCAGGTCATGTAATGCGTAGGATGGATAACCGGGGGACCATTAGGGTTACAGAATGGATACCAAGAGAAGGGAAGCGCAGTCGAGGTCGGCAGAAAACCAGATGGGATGATGAAGTTAGGAAATTTGCAGGCGCAAGTTGGAATACGCTAGCGCAAGACAGGGGTAATTGGAGATTGCAGGGAGAGGCCTTCGTCCTGCAGTGGACATAAAATATAGGCTGATGATGATGATGATGATGACTTGTCTAATCACGGGTTGACGGTCATGCTAGAATAGTGACTACGGAGTTGTGCTGCTAAACTCGAGGTCTAACCGAAGTCCGCAGCAGTGGAATGCGGCCATGTTCCCCATTCCGAAGAGGAATGAAAAAGCCTTCGTGAGTACGACGTCCAACCACACACAACTCGTTAGATTGACCAAAGTTGCGCGCTAGGCTTGTTGATATAGCATGACGGAGGCAAAACGCGGAGCGCATCCGAAACACGACAACAGAAGGACACCGACTACGTCAAATGTGCGGTTGTAGTCTCTGTCCTTCTGTTGTCCTGTTTAGGGTGCGCTACGCCTTTTGACACGATAAAATTGTTTCACCAAGTTGCACGTCAGGGTCCAGTGCGAGAGCCCAAACGGCATTCTCCCTGCCGCTACAGGCATGATAATTATGTTAATGCGCACTAGGGTTCCCCGCCAAGCAGCTGTGTTCTACAACTGGCTTGAGCAGAACAGGCAGTAAATGTCAAGGTAAATTTATGTAATACTTTCAATGCGAGCTGAGAATTTCAGACGGTTTTAAGTCGGTGTCATCTTCCGCATCATCCATGAGGGATACCTGCAATGGCACAGGTAATGCTCCTCAACATTTTAGCGTTGTGAGACGCCTCGTAGCTATGCTGCGTAGCTCCATTTGGATCGTGTTCTGCGTTGCACTACGA